>NC_058131.1:95365341-95386396 GCF_016433145.1 Gracilinanus agilis
TATAACATATTATAATATAACATGTAGAATATATTATAATATAATCATTATATAATTCCACAAATATATTATATAATGTGCACTATATAATATAAGTATAACATATTATAATATAACATGTAGAATATATTATAATATAATCATTATATAATTCTATAAATATATTATATAATGTATATTCTATAATATAAATATAACATATTATATTATAATATATAATGTGTAGAATATATAATCTAGTATATAATGTAGAATATGTAGAATTACATATAATAATGTAATATAAATACATAAAGCATTTAATATAACAATATAAATCTTTATTTTCATCAATATTTTGGTTCAGAGTTGTGAATCAAAGAATATACATGCATGCATACATATGTGTGTGTTCATTGCAATTAGCAAGGGCTCATGAGATGATTTACCCAGAACAAGTCTACACTGAAGCTGGGAGAAGTGGTAAGGGACTCCAGAGCTAGAATTTTCAGGAGTTTCAGGGGAACATCATTACAGCTGCAATAGCCTTCCAGCTAGTCTCCCTGCCTTCAGCCTCTCCCCCTTCTAATCTACTCTCTACCCAACTACCAAAGTAATCTTCCTAAGGCACAGGTCTGACCTGTAATTTCTGCTCAAAAATCTTCATTTCTCCACAGGATGAAAAGAATAAACTCTCTATCGTGGCATTTAAGACACACACACACACACACACACAGTGTGTCTCCATTTGATCTTTCCAGCTTCATTTCACATCATTCCCCTTCATTCACTCAACATTCCAGTCCAGCTCAACTAATAGCTGTTAACTCCACATGCCACCTTCCAGTAAGGGTAGAGGTTGTCCCTAGTGCCTGAAGTCTTTAATCTCTGTCTTTCATAATCCTTTTCTTACTTTGAGGGTCCAATGACTACTGCTCTTTCCCCGACACCCCACCGTCAATTGAATGTGTTCTCTGCTTCCTCACATTTTCCTAGAGCATACATCACTCCCAACCTTGTAATTGCCAGCTATTGAGATCCTTGTTATATATCCTTAATAGGACTATAAATTCCTTGAAATCAGGGACCTTTTCATTTTTGTCTTGGTATCTTCCATGCACTTCTAGATATTTAATAAATATTTGTTGAAAGCCATTCCCCAATTGACAAGTGGTTAATGCATATGAACAAGAAATTTCCAGATGAAGAAATCAAAGCTAGCAATAATCACATGAAAAAATGTTCTAAATCACTCTTGACTAGAGAAGCGTGAATTAAAACAACTGAGGTGCCACCTCACACCTATCAGATTAGTCAATATGACAGTAAAGGAAAGTGATATATATTGGAGGGGATGTGGCAAAATTGGGACACTAATGCATTGTTGGTGGAGTTGTGAATTGATCCAACCATTCTGGAGGGCGATTTGGATCTATGACGAAAGAGCTATAAAACTGTGTATGCCCTTTGATCCCGTAATACTAATACTGAGTCTGTATTCCAAATAAATACTAGAAAAAGGGAAAGGACAAAAATATTTATTGCAGCTCTTTTTGTGGTGGCAAAGAATTAGAAATTTGGGGATGTCCATCAATTGGGGAGTGGCTAAACAAATCATGGTATGTGTTGGTGGAATACTATTATGCTATAGGAAATGATAAGCAAGATGATTTCAGAAAAAAAGTTGGAAAGATCTACATGAACTGATGCAGAGTGAAATAAGAAGAACTGGGAGAATATTGTACACAGAAACAGCAATATTATGCTATAATCAACTATGAAAAATTGGCTTCTCTCAACAATACAACGATCTGGGACAATTCTGAAAAACTTATGATAGGGAATGCTATCTAGCTCCAAAGAAAGAACTGTTGAGTTGTATGGTTGCAGAGCAAAGCATACTATCTTTCAAACCAGTGTATTTATGATTTTATTTGGGAGTTTTGGTTTTGTATGAGTGTGGTTTTATATGAGCTCTTATAACAATGATCCAATATGGAAGTGCATTTTATATAATAATACATGTATGGCCCAGACCAAATTGCTTGCCATATCTGAGTAGGGGAAGGAAAGAAAGGGAAGGAGATGGTTTGAATCTTATAATTTTGGAGAACATATGTTGAAAAATATTATTACATGTAATTAGGAAAATAAAATATCTTTAAATTTAAAATAAATAAACACATATTTGTTGAGTTGAATCAATCAATTCATTTGTTACCTGTAGAGTTCTCATTCCATGAATGCATCTCACATTGTAAAGGATACAAAGAAAGCATAGGTGCAAGTCTCTACCCTCAAGGATTTCCCAGCCTCATTAGAGAGAAGAGAAATTCTCATACATGAAGCAATTCTGAAAAAACAAGACGTCACACAATTAAACACGTGAAAGTATGTTTCAATCTGAATTCCTATAGCACTTCTAGCCTAAAACATACTATCAAGGGCTTGTGTGGTGTCTTCTTTCACCAGAGCTGTTTCATGTATGAGTCTCATCTCCCCACTGAGGCTAGGAGTTCATCCTACCTCTATGGAAGATCTTTCTTTCTGATTCCTTTCTGATACTCAAGATTCTCTATAATCTGACCTCATCCAACATGATCTATTGCTACATCAGACAGTTGATAACTGACTTGTTTTGTAGAAACAAAAGTGGAGTTAAAATGGGAGTCTAACTTTTCTAAAAGTCTAGGGGCAGGAGAGGAGGAGAAGAGGGGAAATGTTATGCTATTTGGCACACCAAGACTGAACATTTTAGCACCTTCTTAATGTGAAAATGTGAAACCATCTTTGAATCTGGCTTGACTTTCTTTAACTGTAGCCAAAGTGCTGCTGAATTTCAACTTTATTTAAACCTTGGAAAGCCTTGAAACGGTCTGATGCATTTTATTTTAGTTGGGAATGTTTTTTTAGATCACTTCCTAAGTCAATAAGCAGCACAAGCAATAAAGCTCAGACTTTGAGAAATACAAGATGGAATCACCTTCAGTATATAACTTGGTGTAATGGAAAGAATTGGGAATCAGAGCCTGGATTTGAGTCTCAGCTTGCATTATCAGCAATTCATCTGACTTCCAAGATCTTTTCTCATTTGTAAAATGGAGTTCATAATGTTTGTACTACTTACCTCATATGGTTGCTGTGAGGATTCATTAGGTCTGTGCAAACTGCTTTGTAAACTCTAAAACACTATATAAATATATGCTATAATTATTGTCATAATTATTATTGAAATGGGTAGAAGTTGCCAAGAAGAAAATTTAGACTTGATGCCAGGAAAAAATTTCCTAACATAAAAGCTACTCCAAAGTAGAATAGGCTGCCTGGGCAGGGAGTGGCTTCCTCCTTCACTGGAGGTCTTCAAGCAAAAATTGGACAAACAGATGACCACTTGTTGGGTGTTTTGTAATGGGGATTTGTTTTCCCACTATGGGTTGAATAGGATGACTGCTTAGGTCTCTTCCAATTTTTCCATTCTTCCATTCAGGGATGATACTTGTTTACATCCAGGGTGGATAATGTGCCCTCAAGAATTTAATATTTGTCTTGGAGGAAAGTGAGAAACTAAACATAGCCATGGAATTGGGAAGGAAATGCTTCTGTCTAAGAGTAGTTTTTCCTCTCTTAAAACAGAAGTATTGACAACTAGAATTACAGGAGTACCTCACACCAACTGAATTTCAAAAACCACTTGATAAAATTATCAGCAATCATATTTTATATGGTCCATTTAATTATGAAAGAATCGGGATTGACAGAGATGGCAGATTTGTCTCTGGGTTTGGATTGCCTTCATGCCTTTCCTCCCACCTGCTCCTTTACATAGGTAAGAAAAGAAAATGAGAATTTTTAAATGGGGGAATCTTCCCAAGTGATTCATTCAAGAAGGCTTAGTGCTTGAGGATGTTCTGACTTCTTCAGGTTCACATGGTCCTCTTATAGAGGCAAGAATTTTTCCCTCCTCTCTCCCTGCTGGTAATGATATCTTGCAGCAGAAGTACATGGACATAGGAGACATTCCTGGATGTAACCTCAGAGGAGAATCAAGGATGCTGTTTCCTGACCTCCAACGTTTCTGTGTAGTGAAATGGTTTAGAACCTGGAGTGAAGCTTCTGTTGCTCAGTCACGGCTGGATTCAGAGCCAGAATTCCAGAGGCAGCAGAACTAGAGAAGCTTCCAGCTTCTAGGGTAAGGGTTTTGGTTCTTTCTGAAGGAGTAGAGCATTATTCTATTTAAAGATTTCAATTTCACTAAAAGCCAAAGGTAGAGCAATGTACCCATCAGAGAGCAGTCCCAGAGGGTTCAGCAGAACAATAAAGCCTAGGAAAAATGATTTGCCCAGCAAGACATAGCTCAGAGGCTATCATGAGCTCTACAGTTTCATAGTTATGAGTTGTCCATTCACATGTTCCTCATGTGTGGACTGTAAGGGTGCCTCATGTATGACCTCTATCTATGTTGTGCATGCCTGAAGAAGAATATGTTCTAAGGTTTTGGTGGGAGGTTTTTTTGGGAGGGAGGGATGAGTAGAAGGTTTTTGGCTGTAAATCTTTTTGCTATGCTATTCTAGGAAATGTCTACTTAGACATAAAATTGTATCTTCTGGCTAACTTTTGAAAGGTAAAGATATCAATGGAGACTCATGGACTTTAGTATTTTTAGAGTATAGGTCCACAAAATGCCTTGAATCTAAGGTAGTCATCCTCTGAGGAATCCAATTTATAAGTAAAAGTTTGGGACCTAGCCCAAATTGCTACTAAGGGGATACTAAAATATCCATTTAGAATTTAGTTTTAGATAGTGTATAACAAATGCTTTAGATTATATTCCCAAGCAACCGAACTCCAAGAAGACCTAATCCCATTGTGCCAAGGGTCTGTTGCCAAACCCACGCTTTCCATAGATTATGTGAGTATCCTTCTGGAATGCAAAGTCATCAGTTGACAACTGAACCAAAGCTTCACTTTCTAACTGCTGTCCTGCCTGGTTTCCACTCTGGGGAACAAGATGCCCACTTACCAGATACCCTCTGGTGTCCCATTCCTCACCACCACCACTTTCCTGCCTCCTTTTGTGTGTAGTCTCCCCCCTTTAGATTATATGCTCATGGAAAACAGAGACTGTCTTTCTTCTCATTAATTATATTCCCAGCACTTAGCAGATATGTGTATAATTGGAAATCTTGTGCCTTTGAACTACATTTCCCAGGAGCCCACTGACTTCCTATCATTACGTGCTGATGTAGACAGGAGATAAATTGGGTGGTCTTCTGTGGCTAGCCTTCTTTCCTTCCTGGGTCCCAACTTTGATGGAGTAGGTTGTTTGAGCAGGTAGATTAGCCAAGGGCACATGGTTTTATTTTGTTATCTTTTTATTCCTTACTTCTAGTGATTATTAATAAATATTATAAAATATAATATATTAAAATTATTATATATTAATTTTAATCTTTACATATGTCATAGGTGCTTAATAAATGTGGGCTTTATTAGATTAGGTATTAAAAGGCTATAGCCAAACACTAACTAGTACCAACTAGGAGAATGAATCCAGGAGAGACTTTGAGACCAGTATCAGCAAAAACAGTGGGAAGATTTTACCAGTTATGCAACACTGGATGGCTGAGAATCTCTCCACGTATGTGCCTTGGCCACAAATGTTTGCTATATATGTGGCTTTCTATTCTCACTCTATATATGTGTCCTCTCTCTCTGTTAATTTTGGGTGCATTCATGGAAGACTGCACCCACAGTTTACGGTGAACATGTTTTGTCATAATTTTTCTTACTCTACCTTTTCAGTAAACGTGTTTTGTCATGATTTTCTTACTCTACCTCTACCATTACTTTGAGCTAATGGTGTACTCTAGTTGCCAACTGAAAGATAAACATACCAGTGGAGGCTCATAAACTATAGTTTTAGGAGTGTGGACCCATAGAATACCTTGGAAACAGAGTAGTTATCCTCCAGAGGACCCAACTTGTGCCTGAAAATTACAGTGGTCTTATATTGCTTGGGTTTAATAAAAATTAAATAATGAAAGTATAAATATCTTACATACCACTGTCAATACAAAAATGTTAAAGAAACCCTTTATTTTTCTCTCTCTCTGACTCAAATAAAAACATTTAAACTCATAACTCTCTGAGACTATAAATTACAAAACAGTTTTCATTCTGCTTCAGTAGATAGATTTTCCTTACCAGGAGTACTTGGAGTCAACAAAATTATAACTCTGGATCCTATCCCCTGCCCATACAATCTACTAATTATAAACATTAAAGACGCTGGAACCTCGTATAGGACAATACTGTAAATCATAGAGACTATCATTTTCTTGGAGGAAGTTTGCATACTGAGAATGTCCTTTTGCATTTCTAGGAACTCACATGAGAGTCCTTTCTATGCACACTAACTTTTTCCTTTAAAAATGATTTCAAAATTATAAAAACTTAATGGATAAACTTCATATCTCTTACATTTTCACACATATCACCTCCTCTCCACCCTCCCCACGAGAGCCATCCTTATAACAAAGAATACTCAAGACAGGGGAAAAAATGTTAAGCAAAATAAACTATCGTCCAAGTCCAGCATTATAAGCAGGGTCCTATACTCAAATAACCTTTTCTCTACAAAGAAGAGAAGGAAGTATATTCTAACAGCTTTTCTTTGGAGTTAGGTCTGTTTGTTATAATTTTACAATATTTTGTTACTATTATTTTGTTGCATTTTCTCCATTTACATTGCTTTATTCATTGTGTATAATACTGCTCTGGTTCTATTAACTTTGCTATCCGTTCATATAAATCTTACCATGACTCTTTATTTTCATATTTGTCCAAAAAAGAAAGCAAAATAATGTTAAATACATGTTTAAATATCAAAGGTTGTACTATGAATTAAATAAAGTGAATTTTAAGTTTTATTTTTCCAAAGTAATTTCTAATTATATTAAATATGATAATTTGTAGAGATCCCTGTTCCCAAATTACATATTTCTACACTACATAATATTGAGGTAAAGAATTCAATATTATCTTTTACTTTCTACTACATGCATCAGTGTCCTACATTACAAAATACTTTCTGACAAATAAGTCAGATCTAAACAATTAGAAAAATATTAATTGTTCAAGGTTGAGTTGAGTCGATATAATAAAAATGACAATTCTAGCAAAATTAATTTATTTATTCAGTATTCATATCAATAAACTATAAAATAAATATTTTACAGAACTAAAAATAATAACAAGAATCATCTGGAAGAACAAAAGGTCAAGAATAGCAAGGTAATCAATTTTTTAAATGTGAAAGATGACGAAACCAATGCAACCAAGATCAGAAGAAAGGAAGAAATATGGGGGAAATTTTGTAGCAAATCTCTGATAAAGGCCTTATTTCTTAAATACAGAGAACTTGGTCAAATTTATAAGAATACATATCATTTCCCAATTGATAATTTGTCAAAGGATATGACTAGGCAGTTTTCAGATGAAGAAATCGAGAATATATACAATCACATTTTTAAATGCTCTAAGTTCCTCTTGACTATAGAAATATAAATTTAAAAATCAGATTGACTAATATGACAGAAAAGTAAAATAATAAATGCTGGTGGAGATGTGGCAAAACCAGGACACTAATGTACTGTGGTAGAGCAGTATCCCACCATTCTGGAAAGCAATTTGGAACTATGTCCAAAGAGCTATAAAACTGCATACCCTTTGATCCAGCAATACTACTACTAGATTTGTATCCCAAAAAGATTTTTTTAAAGGGGAAAGGGCCTGTCTATATAAAAATAGTTTTAGCAGCTCTTTTTGTGGTGGCAAAGAATTGTAAAGTGAGAGGATATCCATCAATTGGAGAATGGTTGAACAAGTTGTAGTATACAATTGTATATACTAGTGTGCTATAAGAAATGATGAGAAGGATGAATTCAGAAAAACCTGGAAAGATCTACATCAACTGATGCAAAGCAAAGTAAGCAGAACCAGAAGAACATTGTACATAATAACTGAAATATAACATGATAAACATTTATGAATGACTTAACTATTCATAGCAATACAGTAATCCAAGAAAATCTTCAAGGACTCATGATGAAGAATATCATCCACCTCCAGAGAAAGAACTGATGGAGTCTGAATGCAGACTGAGACATACTACATTTCACTTTATATCTTCATTTTTCTTTTGTTTGTTCAAGTTCTCTTTCATTAAATAACTAATATGGAGGGATGTTTCACACTACTACACATATAAAATCTATATTATATTCCTTGCTATCTCATGGAGGAGAAGGGTAGAGAGTGTGAGAATTTGGCTCAAAATTTTAAAAAACAAAGGTTAAGATTTTTTTCATGTAATTTAGAAAAAAATAACATTTTTCTTAAATGTTTGGTAGAATTTATTTGTAAATCCTTATGAAATAAATTTGTAAATCTGTCCCTGAGTTTTTTTCTCTTAGGAGCTTAATTATAGCTTGTTCAATTCAATTTCCTAATAAGTTTATCTAAGTATTATATTTAATCTTCTATTAATCTAGGCAATTTGTGGGGTTTTTTGCAATTATTATTCTATTCCATTTATATTGCCAGTTTTATTGGCAGAAAATTGGGGGAAATATTTCCCAATATCTGCTTAATTTCATCTTCATCAGTGGTGCATTCACTCTTTTCCTTTCTGAGACTGGTAATTTGGTTTTCTTTCTTTTTTTTTAATTAAATTAGCCAATGGTCAATTTATTTTATTTTATTTTTTTCATGAAACCAACTTCTGGTTTTACTTATTAGTGCAATGGGTTTTTAAATTTCAATTTTATCAATCTCTCCTTTTATTTTTCAGGATCTCTATTTTGGTATTTAATTGGTGGTTTTAAATTTATTTTCTAGATTTTTAAGATTTTAAGTCTAATTTTTTAGTTGGCTTTCCCTATTTTATTAATGTAGCCATTTAGTGACATGTTTTTCCCTAAGTATTGCTTTTGCTGCATACTACAAATGTTGGTATGTCGTCTCATTGTTGTCATTGTCTTTAATGAAATTATTGGCTGTTTCAATAATTTGTTCTTTGACTCACTCATTCTTTAATATTAGATTATTTAATTTCCAATTAATTTTAGTCTATGCTGCAATGTCTCCTTGTTAAATATAATTTTATTATACTTTGTAAAGTGAGTAGAGTGTGTCTGAAATTTTAGATTTTTGGTTTATTTGTGAAGTTTTTAATGCCCTAATACATGATCAATTTTTTTGAAGGTGCCATGTAGAACTGAGAAAAATATATACTCTTTTGTCTATAAAATCTGTTATAGGGGGCAGCTGGGTAGCTCAGTGGATGGAGAGCCAGGCCTAGAGACAGGAGGTCCTAGATTCAAATCTGGCCTCAGACACTTCCCAGTTGTGTGACCCCCCATTGCCTACCCTTACTACTCTTCTGCCTTGGAGCCAATACACAGTATTGGCTCCAAGATGGAAGGTAAAGGTTTAAAAAAAAATCTGTTATAAAGTTCTATTCATATCCTTACCTTCTTTTTTATTCATTATATGGTTAGTTTTTCTAAATTTGAGAGGGGTAAATTGAGGTCTCTTATCAGTATAGTTTTACTATGGATTTCCTCCTATAATTCATTTAATTTTCTTCAATATTTTGGATGCTGTGCCATTTGTAGCATATATGTTCGGTATTTATATTATTTGTCTATGATAACTTTTAGCAAAATATAGTTTCCTTGATTATCTCTTTTAATTAGGTTTACTTTTGCTTTAGCTTTGACTAATAACATGATTGCTCCTTCTGCCTTTTTTACTTCGGTTGATTCTGCTCCAGTTTCTTATTTTAACTCTGTGTGTGTGTTTCTATCTCTTAAAAACATATTGTTGGATTCTGGTTTCTAATCCATTGTACTATCCTCTTCTACTTTATGGGTAAATTCATCCTATTCACATTCACTTATGATTGCTAAATGTGTATTTCCCTCCACCCTATTCTCTTATATTTAGCTATTTTTCTCCTATCCTCTTTTTAAAAGTCCATTTTGAAGAACTGATAAATGGGTATCTTATTTTCATTTTTTTTAAGATATGAGAGAAGACAGTGGAGGAAAAATGGTAGCAGAGATTGGGGTGATGTTATTCTGGGACCTGATTCTGATCAAGAAAAATAAAAGTGTTGCTTTAGTAAAATTTTTTTAAAAGCCCATTTTGTTTCTGACCACAACCTATCCCCCATTTTTTCACACATGTATACACCCTTTCTCTTAGTCCCTTTTCCTCCTACTTCTCTTTCAAGTAAGATGAATTTCTTACAACTGAGTATATATATATATATATATATACATATATATATATATATATTTCCTCCTCTTTGAACCAATTCAAATGAGAGTGAGGTTCAAACATTGCCCATGCCCTGCTGCCTCCATTTCCCCCTCCATTGTAAAAGCTTGTCTTTGCATATCTCTTTTATGTGAGATAATTTTCACCATTCTTTCTCTCCCTTTCCTTATCTCCCATTTCATCCCTCTTTCCCATCCTTCCATTTTCCTTTTGAGGTCATCCCAATAAAATAGACTCATAGTCAGGCCCTTTGTCTAAGTAGACTCTTTTTAACCTCCCTAATAGTGAACTTCACTCTTAGGTGTTACATATAGCACATATCCATGAAGAATGTAAACAGTTTAACCTTGTTAAGTTTCTAGTGATTTCTCATTTGTGCTTACCTTTTTTATGTTTCTCTTGAACCATGTATCTGAATATCAAATTTCTATTCAGCTCTGGTCACTTCACCACAAATGTTTTAAAGTCCCCTATTTCATTGCACGTTCATTTCCCATCTCTTACCACTTTGTAGAATTATAATCAGTTTTACTGGCAAGTTATTTTTGGTTTTAATACTAGCTCCTTTGTGCCATGGAATATCATATTTCAAGTCTTCTGTTCCTATTTAGTAGTAATTTCTGATCCTAACGATGACTCCACAGTAATTAAATAGTTTTTTTGGGGGGCGCTTTCAGTATTTTCTCCTTGACCTGAGAGCTCTGGAATTTGGCTATACTAATCCTGGGAGTTTTCATTTTAGGTATAGTGTTAGCACAGGGCTAACCTATCTGCTCTTGTGCGTTGGGTATTCCTATTGCTGCTGCATCTTTTACTTCCAACACCCACAACCAGTTCTGGTGCCTCTTCTCTGCAACCCACGGTCCCAGCCAGCCCCTATCCCAGTGCCCACAAACCTCTCTTTTTGTCTTCCTAAACTGGCCTGGAGTGGAATGACTCACTTTTTGTTGGCCTTTATGCTCATAATTTTATTTGGCATTTTCTGTCATTGTTTTGTCAGAGAGGTTTTGGGAGGAATTTTGATAATTATGAGTCTTTATTGACCATCCAATTTAGATGACACCCCAGAACCAACTTTTTATTCTTCAAAAGTGGGCGGAAATATGATTTTATCCTCTTGTTGTCATCATTTTGCTTTTCTTCTCTGATTATAGAGATAGCCATTTGTGCAGTTGACTAAGAGCCGTACCTGGATTCAGGAAGATCTGAGTCTAAATGTAGCCTCATACATTTACCTGCTCTGTGATCCTGGGCAAGTCATTTAACCTCTACATGCCTCAATTTGCTCAACTGTAAAATTGGAACAAGATTGTTGTGAAGACCAAATGAGTGAATATCTGAAAAAGTGCTGAGCATATAGTAGATGCTCTATAAAGGTTTATCCCTTCCCCAACCCCAATTCTTCATGGAATAGAGGAAAGAACCAAGGACCCAGTCTCTCTGATACATTAATGTGTCCCTACAGAGGGAGAGGGTTAGCTTTCTTGGGAATCACACACTAGTGTCTTAAACGTCTGTGATGGCCAGCCAAGGATGTATACCTGATCTATACTTTTTTCTTCTCTCTACCCAGAGGAAAGTGAGAGGATTGACAGTATCCCATAAGATCAGATTAAAGAATGATGGCTTGTACCATTCTGATTCCACTTTTTAATGTTAGCTTTGTAACACATTCTCTAAGGTGATTTTCTCAATTTATATTTGCTCTGATGTGTCTAGTATCCAGAGTGTGACTGCTTTGTCCCCTCAGGGCTCTGAGGTCAGCCCTGAAGGGTCAGAAGATAGATTTCTAATCCTAGATAGCTCCCAAGCTCCTCCTAGTGTGATTCTAGCTATGTTGGTCAGTTGGTTTTCATTTAGGCAGCCATAGTTAGTTGCCTTTTAGAAACAAGTACAGTCAGTTCTGCTCACAATTGTTTTGAAAACATGAATTCATTCCAACACAATTGATGGAACCATTTTAGTAGAAACATGAATTTTCCATTTATTTCTTCATGATTTTGTCAATGAGGAATGAAAGAATCTGAATGGAGCATAAACCACACTCAAGCACACCTCAAGCATCTGTTGGCTATCTCCGATTGCCGCAAGGGTTAAACCCAAAAGGTTGGGGATAATGGGCAACTTTATAGCAACTCATAAGCTCTAACTGTTCCTATACCCATGACTACAAGCAAACTTCAGGTCTTTTTCAAGGGAAAGTGCCATATTTCTTGTACATCTTCTGGTGCAGTGGAAGGTGTGGGCAGAGGAGGTTGGCCATCCCTCCCCTTCCCTGACCCTCCACCATGGTTCAAGTCCTCCCACCCGGACTCTAGTTGTAGAATCTGAACTTAGAATAAGCAGTAGTGATAGGTCACTAATATTGCCACTATTTATTGGAGTAATAATGTATTTTTAAACATTTAAAATTTATAAAACAATGCTATCATTTTTATTGGATTCTTATCTTTTTTCTTTAATGTTTTAAGCATTTTGCCTCAATCGGATTTTTCCCACCAGCCCTATGGTTTTTATTGCACATTTTGCATAGGGAATCCTGTGACTTTTAGGAATACATATGGGCACATGATGGGAGAATTTAATGTATTTATTAAGTTGGTACAGTATGAACCTATAAAAGTCCGTGGCATGCTCTTCCACAAACGCATGTGTAGGCTCCTGCTTTGAGAACACATGTGGCAAAGGGGTGACTCACAGCAGCTGCTTCCTCCAAGTCCTTTTCTTCCCTTCATGGTATACTGAAGAAGTTCCATTTGGGCATGGTGTGACTTTTATGACAAACTCCTTAAAGAACCATGAAAGTGTCCAGTGTGTCCTTGACTCCCAAAGCAGAAACTGCCACCAGGGACACTGATAAAATATTGATGGGAAGACGGGAAGTCCTATGGATTTATCCGGTTTGAATGGTTCTCTTTTGGCCAAAGTGGAAGGGTAGAAGGGAAAGGATGCCAAAGCCATCTTTGCTATGCTACTTTGGCCCACTCCAAGTTAGTTTTTCTCAGAAGCAGTTTCCTCTCCTCTCCACGAATCTCCCTCAGGCCAAAACTCATTTAATATTTTATAGGTGACTCATAGGGCATGACCAAGTTTTCTTAGCTCTTCCTGAGCAATGTCACTTCCAGGTCATCTAATGGCTCATCAGAGATATCTAAATTGATCCATGACTTTTTGTACTGAGTCAAAATGCCTCTGAATGATTTGACTCGGTGAGATGTGATCCCATCTGGTTAAGGTGCCAGAGGGCAGCATTTTATCACTTCTCTAAGTGCAGTGGGATAATATGATGGAATTATTCAATCAATACCATACTACTCTTATACTTTATTTTGATCTTTCCTTAATTTTTATTTTAATACTTCCAAAGATCCATCACTTCCTTAGGGTAGGGACTCGTTCCCCTATGCTGACCTCAATCCATCCATGTTAGTTACTCTGGCCAAAAACAAACAGACAACCCTAGTTATGATCCTTTCTGAACTTATCTAATCTATTTTTTGGACATTAGAGATATGGTCTATCTGGCCTCGTACACTTTCTAGCTATGTGACCCTGGATAAGTCACTTAACTCTGATTGCTTAGCCTTTGCCACTCTTCTGTCTTAGAATTGATGCTAAGAAAGAAGGTAAGGGTTAAAAAAAAAGATTTTAGGGGAAAATTCCAAAGGAAAGCAGTGTTTGCTGACAACTGAACCAGGGAATCAACAAGTATACTGTGTTCCAGGCACTATGCTGAACATTGATGATACAAAGAAAGGCCAAAAAAGTCCCCTCCAGAAGCTCACAGAATAATGATGGAGACAGCATGCCAACTCTATGTACAAACTAGACACATACAAAATAAATGAGAGATAATCTCCGAGGAAAGGGAAATCAGGAAATGTTTCTTGTAGAAGGTCAGATTTTAACTGGCTTTTTAACAAAGCCAAGGAAATCCAGGAGATGGATTTATATCTCCAGCACTTAGCACAGTAACCTGCCATGTAGTGATTACTTAAATATTTACTGAATTGAAATAAATGTTTAATGAATGAAGAGGAAGAGAACGCCAGGCATGGGGGGCAGCCACTGAAAATGCTTGGAGCCAGGAGATGGAGTGTCTTGTGCAAGGAACAGCAATGACCCCAGTGTCACTGGATACCAGAATATGTGAGAGTGAGTCATGTTTAGAAAGAGTGGAAAGATAAGTGGAGGGCCAGGTTATGAAGACCAAACCAGAAAAGCAGAGCATTCAAATTCCTTTAGGAGCTTAGGATAGGCTGATTGTAGCAGAGAAGAGAGAAGGAAGAAATTATCTGGTATATGGCTGGGATTCAACTTCAGAAGCTGCCCCAGACTTCCCTGGGATGTGTCAGCATACTCCTGTCACTTAGCAGAAATCTCTAAGGACTCAAACCAGTCCCTTGATTCCAAGAAATCAAAAGTATGTACTCTTTCTGAGGGATTCCAGGACTCTACTACAGTTACACATCCTTACATTAGTGGATGGAAAGCTCTTCCTTAGATACAGTAAAAAAAGAGCATTTGACTGGGATTAAAGACCTGAATTTGAGTTCTAGTTTGAATCCTTGGAAGATGGGGTATCATAAGCAATTTGCTTGAGTTTCCTTCAGTTTTCTCCTTTATAAAATTAGAATGCTAAAAATCTCATTGGGGCAACTAATACAATGCCAGGCTTCAGACATCCCCTAACTGGTGACCCTTTGGCAAGTCATTTAATCATATTTGCCTAGCCTTTGCCCTTCCGTCATAGAGTTGTACTGTAAGGAATAAAATTTAGGTATTTATAGATATATATTAAAAATATGTGGCCGCCAGGAATCAACAATGAGGACATGATTGGGAATGTAGACTCTAAGCAATTATCCATTAATGCAAATATTAATAATATGGAAATAAGTCTTGATCAATGACATATGTAAAACCCAGCGGAATTGCTCATTGGCTATGGGGGTGTTTGGGGGCTAAGGAGGGGAGGGAAAGAACATGAATCATGTAAGCATGGAAAAAATATTCTAATTCAATTAATTAAATAAAATTTTTAAAAAACTATGAGGTTCAGAACTGAACATAATACTCTAGAATCATATTGGTGAACCTATGCCACACATACCAGAGAGGGCTGCTTCCTTGCCCAACTCCACTGCTCCTGAGGACATTTCTCCCATCACCTACCCCTCTGCCCAAAGGGAGTGCTTCCTCCCTCCCCTGTCTGGGTTAAAGGGGCAGCTCATGGTCTACATGAGGTTGCAATTTGGGCACTCAGTCTCTAAAAGGTTTACCATCATTGTTCTAGAATCATGGAATTGGAAAATTTTAGAAATTGAAAGGACCCCAGCTCCTGTCTAGTTCAAGACATATCTGAGGAGTCCTCACTGTAATACACCCAACCAAGTGGTCATCCAGTGTTTGTTAAAGGCCTCTGATGGCTTTAATGCCTTCTATTTCCATTTTGTATCACTTTGTTATTAAGGTTTTGCTGACATCCAGCCTACATTTGCCCCATTAATTCCAACATCGTTCCAGATTTTGTCCTCTGGGGCATTCAAAACAAGTCTAATCTCTCTTCCCCATGCCAGCCCTTCAAATCCCTGAGCACAAATAGCATGCCTGGTCCCACCCCTAGTCTTATATTCTCAAGATTATACATACCCAGTTCCTTCAACTGGTTCTCATACATTCATAAACCTTCGCCATCCCATTTGCCTTCCTCTAAATGCTTCCAGCTTATCAAAATCCTTAAATTGTAAATTAAAAATTCAGAACTGAATGAAGTAATCCAACTGGGTCTCACTGGGGCATAATATTATTACCTTCTTCTAACTAGAAGCTGTGTCTCTCTATGCAGCCCAAGACCCCATTAGTGAGATACCCATTTGCTTAACAATTTTATCATATTAGCTTTATTGAAATAGTTTTGTAGATTGAATGAATGTTATGTTATATGTAACATGAATATTATATTCTACATATTTTATAGATGATATAGAATTCTGAATTCTATTATTGATCATATATCATTATATAAGCATAATTATGCTGCCTTTAATTTATTATGTAACATTAATATAATTTAAAATATAGACAATATAATGTAATTATATATTAATTACATATTTTATTACTTAATATATTATATAGTATTTTCATATTACATATTTGTATAATTATACATTATATAGAAATACACTTTAAATATTCCTATATATTTTATATATTCAAACTGTAGTTTGTTTAGCTTTAGACTTAAGGTACCATTAAATCCGTAGGGTTAGCTGTTTTCTCCTTACCCCATACACACATACACACATACACACACACATCTTGACAATTCGCTAGTCCCCAGACAAAGAATTTAATCTGATCCCTTTTTACAGTATGTCCCAGCTTTGCTTCACTGCCTTTCTTTCTATCCCTATGACAGAGGCACTTATTTCCCAGGACAGCACTTCCTTGAGGACAGGGACTAGATCACCTTTGTATATTTCTAGTGCTTGTCATATAGTAGGTGCTTTAAAAATGCTTGTGGGGGCATCTAGGTGGCTCAGTGGATTGAGAGCCAGGTCCAGAGATAGGAGGTCCTGGGTTAAAATCTGACCTCAGACACTTCTTAGCTGTGTGACCCTGGGCAAGTCACTTAACCTCCATCGCCTACCCCTTATCACTCTTTTGCCTTGAAACCAATACACAGTGTTGATTCTAAGATGGAAGGTATGGGGTTTTTAAAAAAACAAGAAATTTTTTTAAATGATGTCTGCTCTGCTCTCACCCCTATCTCTATCACAGCCCCAGAGCTAACCTACTATAATAGTCTATGGAAAATAATAGCAAATGACACAAATGGTCAGAGAAATTGTCCCTGGCACAAGTTCAATTGTCCTCAATGTTTCTCCACCAAGAATTGTGTCCTTTCTCCTCCCAAACCCTCACACATGGGCCCCAGTGTTATCAGCCTCCCTCTTATTTCCTTTTTTTGCATCAATTCAGCCTCTGCATACAAATATTTATTAAGTCCTATGAGTTCTACCCCATAATATCTTTCCCACCATTCCTTCCTTTCCATTCCATGACTTGTCTAAACTTTGTCTAAACCTTTAACTTGTCTAAAGTTAACTTGTCTTGTCTAAACTTTGACTTGTCTAAACCTTTAACACCTCTCACCTAGAATATTCATTTCCTTAGTTCTCTAGTCTCTCTCTTCTCCAGTCTATCCCTCACACTATTGATGGATTAATCTTAAAGCACACAACCATAAGTTGTGATCATAAGTTACTCCAGTACTGAAACACAATCCATGGCTCCAAACTGCCAAATGAACCAAATCCAACTCTATTGTCTAGCACTCAAAGCCCTCTATAATGTTATAGCTTTAGCATATGAGTATTAAGCCAAATTGGTCTATTTTTCATCCCTTGAACATATCCTAAGCTTCCTTGTCTCAAACTCTTTATTTACATAATTCCCTAGATCTGCAGTATCCTCTCTAACCTTTCTCATCTCTGATGAAATGTTCCTATAATTATCCATCTAATTCAGATGTCACCTCTTCTAAGAAATCTTTCCTGATGTCCCCCAATCAGGAATGCTTTTTCCCTCCTCAGAGCTCACAGAGCACTTTATGGATGACTCTTTGGTCATAACCTATTTAGCATTATTGCTATTTATAAGGTCATCTCTTTTACTAGATCAAAAACTTGGGTCAGAGCTAAGATGGCAGAAAAGAAGCAACAAGTTAGCTGAACTCTCCCGAGAATCCCCTCCAAACAACTTTAAAATAATGCCTCAAATAAAATTCTGGAATGGCACAGCCAACAAAAGATGAGAGTGAGACATTTTGCTAGCCCAAGACAGCAAGAGAGATCTGTGGTACCAGGGCCCCCAATTCAGTGTATAAAGGAGGACCACCAGCAGTAGACCATGGATATGACTGTGATAGATTCAGGAGCCAGAGATAGTAAAGGGTTCAAAAACAGGGTAGAAACATATTTCAGGAGAACTTTTGCTGCCACTGGGTGGAGGATACCATCACATTGTCCATATGTAGCACCAGGTTGTAGTTCCAGGGGAAAATGAATAATATGGAAATAGAATTTCAGTGATAATACATGTATAACCCAGTGGAATTTCTTTTCAGCTCTGGGAGTGAGGAGGCAAGAGGGGAGGGAGAGAACATGAATCAAGTAACCATGGTAAAATATTCTTTAAAAAATAAATAAATAAATTTGAAAAAAAAGAAGACATCAATGTCAAAACAGCTATAAGCAAAATATAAAAGAAAAGGTGTGAATTGGACACAAGACCCACAAGAATTCATGGAAAAATTAAAAAAGAATTTTAAAAATCAAATAAAATAGGTAGAGAAAAAAATGGGGAAAGAAATGGAAGCAATGTAAAAAGAGAGTCAATAGCTTAGTAAAAAGAGGCAGAAAAATACCTCAAAATTAATATTTTAAAAAACAGAATTGACCAAATGATAAAAGAAGCACAGAGATTCTGAAGAGAACTTCTTAAAAAGTCAAATTGGTCAAATAGAAAAAAGAGGTACAAAAGCTCACTGAAGAAAATAATTTCTTAAAAATTAATACTGATCAAGTAGAAGCTAATGACTCCATGAAACATCAAGAAACAATTAGAAAAACTGTCAAAAGAATGAAAAATAATAGAATAAAATGTGAAATATGTCATTAGAAAAACAAGTGACCTGGAAAATGGACCAAGGAAAAATAAAAAGAGCCTAGACATCACATTTCAAGAAATTATCAAGGAAAATTGCCCTGATATCCTGGAACCAGAGGGGAAAACAGAAATTGAAGGAGTCCACTTATCATTTCCTATAAAAGATCCCAAAATTAAAATTCCCAGTAATATTATAGTCAAATTCCAGAACTCCTACGTCAAGGAAAAAATATAGCAAGCAGCTAGAAAGAAACAATTCAAATATCATGGAGCCATAGTAAGACACATACAATATTTAGCACCTTCCATGTTAAAGGAGAGCTTGGAATATGATGTTTCAAAAAGCAAAGGAGCTAGGATTATAACCAAGAATAATCTAATCAGCAAAACTGAAATAATTCTTCAGGGGGGAAAATGGGTGATCAACAAAATAGTGAATTTTCAAGCATTTCTTACTAGAGCTGAATATAAAAAGTGACATTCAAACACATGTCTCAAGAGGACCATGAAAAGGTAAATTTGAAAAAGAAATCATTAGGGATTTAGCATGGCTAAACAGTTTATGTTCCTATATAAGAAAATGATACTTGTAACTTTTAAGAACTTTATAATTATTAGGGTAGTTAAAAGGCTTATACATTGACAGAAGGGATGGGAATGAACTGAATATGAGGGGATGATCTCAAAAAAAATGATTGAGGAATAGTCCAGGAGAAGGGGAAATGGAGAGGAAGAATAATAAAAATTATCTTGCCTAAGAGAAGTGCACTGGGAATAGTTTTTACAATGGAGAAGAAAATGTTGAACAATGCTTGAACCTTGTTCTCATTGGAATTGGTTCAAAGAGGGAATAATATAATATGCTCATTTGGCAATAGAACTCTTATTCTTCAGGGAAGTAGAAGGGGAAGGTGATAAGAGAAAGTGGGGAGTAATAAAAGGAAGGAGAGATTAAGGGAAGCAATGGTCAGAAGCAAAATAGACTTTTGAGGAAGGACAGGGTAAAAAAGAGAAAGAGAAAGAAGGATGAACAGGAAAAAATAGGATGGGATGAAATACACAGTTAGTAATTATAACTGTGAATATGAATGAAATGAGCTTATTCATAAAACAAAAGTGGATAGCAGAGTGGATTAGAAACCAGAATCTAACAATATGTTGTTTGCAAGAAACACACTTGAAACAGAAAGACACACAGAGAGAATAAAAATAAGGGGCTGGAACAAGAATCTATTATACTCAGCTGAGGTAGGGGGAAAAAGACAGAGGTAACAATCACGATCTCAGACAAAACAAAAGCAAAAAGAGTCCTACTTAAAAGATTTAAGTATGGGCAGCTACATAGTACAGTGAATGGAGCACCAGTATTGGAGTCAGCAGGACCTGGGTTCAATTCTGACCTCAGATACATCCTAGCTATGTGACCCTGGGCAAGTCACTTGACCCCAATTACCTATCCTTTGCTGTTCTGACTTAAAACTGATACTAAGATAGAAGGTAAGGAGAGAGAGAGAGAGAGAGAGAGAGAGAGAGAGAGAGAGAGAGAGAGAGAGAGAGAGAGAGAGAAAGCAGGGAAACCACATCTTCCTAAAAGGAACCATAGATAATGAAGTTATTTCAAGACTAAACATATATGCACCAAATGACATAGCATCCAAACTTAAAAAAGAAAAGTTAAATGAGTCACATGAAGAAATAGTAAAAACATACTCACAGAGGTCTTTGAAATTAATAATTACAATACCAATAATGATAATGATAATTAGCTCATATTTGTATGACACTTTACAGTTTCTAAAGCACTTTTTCTTTTAACAACCCAAATAATGTTCCTGGTGGATCTCATTTCCCAAGTTCCTAAGACTAGAGCTTCTTTTTGGCTTTCTCTTTTAGTCAGGGAGAAAACAATTGACATTGAGAAATATAGAGAAGGGGCATTTCCTTCACCCTAGGACCTCTAACTGACATCCTTCCCCTTGAGACCTCACTAAAGATTTTTGCTGTAATGGATTCACCACACAATATTGAGTAATATTTCTATCACAGATATAGCACA
>NC_058131.1:95395738-95441065 GCF_016433145.1 Gracilinanus agilis
CTTTCTTTCTTTCTTTCTTTCTTTCTTTCTTTCTTTCTTTCTTTCTTTCTTTCTTTCTTTCACTTTTCTATAAGCCAAGTCTATAAGGTATTCCCTATATTTATAATCAGAATTACAAGGATCAGGTTGTGTAGATCAAGCTACTTAAGAGTTCACAATGGACTAATTTTGAGAAGGGAGATTTACATGTCACCAAGGTCATCAATGAAACATTTTTAAGAAACAGGAGTGAATGATCCATGAAGATTCCAAAAGACTCATGATGAAAAATGCTATCCACCTCCAAGGTGAACTGATGGATTCTGAGTGCAGATTGAAGCAATCTTTTTTTTTTTTTTTTTTTTTTTGCAACATAACTCAGATATCATCACTTCCCATTCAATTCGCTTTTTCTGTTCTTCATTTATTGTAATATTGATAGGTCAGGGTTTAAATTTATAATAATGTTTTGCAGAATTTCACATGTATAATGCCCATTATATTGCTTGCCTTCTCATTTTTCGGGGGAAAGAGCTGGAAAGAGGGAGAGAAAACATTTGGACCTGAAAACATTTCTTTTTATTGCACCCTTACCCCTAAGGAAAAAAGAGAAGGAAGTTCAGAAAGGGATAGAGGCAGGAACAGTGCTTTTGTGACTACCACCAAGATAGCAGATTTTAAAGCACTTTATAAACCATAAACCATTATGTTAGCTATTAAGTGAAATTTAACATGAACCAAAAAAGAAACTCAGAAATCATCACTTCCCATTCAATTCGCTTTTTCTGTTCTTCATTTATTGTAATATTGATAGGTTAGGGTTTAAATTTATAATAAAAAGTGAAATTTTTATGTAATAAAAAGGCTTTGCTTCAAGGTGTGGAAATTTAGAGGATGATTGTGACAGCACCTGGACCCCTTAGCACCTACTTAGCAAGAATTACTGAGGATGAGACTCTAACAGATGACAAAAAGATAAAACAAATGGGATGACATCTGTTAGGCACTTTGCAAACCGTAAAGGCTATATACAGGCTATCTATAAAATTATAAAGGCTAGCTATTATTATTATGAGATCCCTTTCCCTTCCCTTCCTTCTTCCTGCATGACAGGCAGTATAGGTGAGCCCCTCCTCATCATCACCGTTACTAGCTCACACCCAACCCCACACACTTGTCTGATGTGGTCAGATCCTTCTCGTTTCCCCAATTGGCATCCCAACTCCTACGTCAGTCTCCTTACACACCTTGTGCTTCCCATTGACCAAAACACTAATAAAGTCAATGTTCTAAGCATTGCTGGTCCAATCTAGGAGTGAATCTCACCTCTTTTGAGTTCCTAATCCTTGAGAATAGACTGGGAAAGTAGAAGAGCCAAAATCAGGCCTCAGAAACCAAAGCCAACCTTTGTCCCACAACATCTCACTTGCCCTCTCTAGGGCTGTTTCCTTAAACATTAAAACCAAGATAGATGTTGAGAGTCCCTTCTAACTAACATTCCATGAGTCAACCATTCCATTAGGCAATCCAGAAAGTATTTATTAGATGTGTGCTCTCTATGGCTGGAAATGAGCTCGTAGGCATTTTCTAAGAATTGCACAGAGGCTAGTGGGATGAGAGGAGACCTAGGATAATTAGCTTTTGTACAATAGAGAACAGGAGTTATGTCTTTGCTTTGATCAAATTGCAACTTTTCTTTAGAAAAAAGAATAATTATGACTTTTGTAGTTAATCAATAAACATCAAGTGCCTATGCTGTGCGGGGCACTGTACTAAAGTCAGGGGATACCCTCTCCACAAAAAAGGATTCAGGCAGTTCCTGCTCTCAAGGAACTCACCATCTAATGGGATAGGGGAGTGGGACGATAAGAAGACCCAGTTCTGGGGCAGGATGAAGCCCGGCAGCTGGGGTGGGAAATGATTTAAGGAAGTATGAATTAAAGAGTTGATTTCATCTTATAGAATGTGGATTTTCTGGATGTCCTGAAACCCAAATGAAATACAAGGCTGTTTTTTCTCCACTGGCAAAGTGAAATGTGTCACTTGGAAAGTGCCAGCAAATCCAACACTTTCTGCCTGGGCCTTGGGGAGCGTTCAGCAAACAATGTTGACCAACTTCAGTACTTGGCAATAAAAGCTATCAGGCCGAGAGAGAAAAAAGCTTTGCATTCTGCTCTTGGGAATGTTGTAATATGTTTAACTTGGCCAGTGAAGCAAGCACCAAAAAGATGTGTAATTGCTAAGAAAAAAAAATGGCTAAAAATGGAAAATGACTACCAAAGTGAAGAATTCAAGGTCTGTGAAGTCAACGTAGCCTTTGAATAGCAGTCAAGAGCTTCATTTGAGAAAGCCCCCTGCTCTGGGGCTGGTTTTGTACAACTAGACTAGGGGATGTGGTCCGTTAAGAGTTGCCCAAGTGCTTTCTTTCGACACTCCACAGAGAAGAACTGGTATTATTCCCATTTTACACACGGAGAAAGGGAGGCTTAGAGAAGAAGTCCACATAGCTGGTAAACTTCAGAGTTGGAACATGAATGTGGGTCTTGTAATAAGGAACTTCTGGGACAAGATGGGAGGACGTCCTGAGTGACAGGAACGTGGGTGGAAGACCTTGGAATGCGCCCGGGCTGGTGTGAGCCTGGGCCAGAAGACAGCTGGAATCGGCCCTATAAATACCCAGGGACGGCAGCTCGCTGGGTCTCATTTCTGAGAATTCCCGGGAGGAGGGTGGGTCGGAGGGAGGGTAGGCCCTAGACCTGCAGTCCAGCATCCCTCTCTGAGTGCCACAGGAAATCAATCACCTGCTATTGATAGAGCTGAGAGGCACCACCACAACCAACAAGAACACCACTAGCCTTCCTCATCCTTTGGCTTGTGCCAAGGCCGGGCTGATTAGGGAGGGATTTATAAATAGCAGTCAGAAGAGCGTTTATCCAGCGAATCTATCTATACCAGCCCGAACTAACCCTTTACCATTAAATCCAAGCCGAGCCAGGGCTAGAAGAGTTGTTAAACACTTACACAACTGCCATTAGGTTCCCGATTTGCGCGCTGTTGCAGGGGCAGAGGCTTGGCTAGGCTGAGCTTCCTAGGCCCTGGGGTTACTGACACTTCGGGTAACCACCCGGCAAACACTTCACTCACCAGCCCAGATTCATCCGGTGCCTACTTGGCAGACTGTCAACAGAGCCTGTCAGGTCCAAGTGAGGCTTAGCAGCCTTCTTATTACCATCCTGCCTCCAATTTACACACAGCAGCCTATTAACTAAACCAAGGACACTTTCTGTACACTATGCTATACCGCTTGATAGGAAATTATCAAAATGAGCCCAAGATCAAAAGGAGCAAGCAGATGCTCAAGAAATCTTTCACTCTCCAGGTACTGAATTTCATCATCTTTATTACTCATATATCCAGAATAATCCATTATACAAATCTTTCAAAATAACTAGATATTACAAGAATAGTTTACAACTTAGCTCTGATTGTACAAACACTCGACACAGGAAACCATTTTTATGAACACAGTTTTCTTTTAGGAATACTTTAATATAGAAAATAGTTCTCTGAACATCTTAGAACACATTTCAGTAATCAGATTCCTTTCCTAAAACTTACAATAATGACATCATTTCTGGTTTTCTAAAGCCATTTAACACAGAACATCAATCTAGTCCAAAGTAGAACTGAGACAACAGTGCTTTCTGTCTCAGTGCCATTGTCTTTCTTTTCAAATACTGTTGAGCCTGCGAAGCTCAAAGGACCCTAGGCCTTTTTTACTCATCTGAAAGAATTCAAGTTTTCTCTAGACCAGGAAAGCTCACTTAAACAATTTTAAACTTTCCTTATGATATCTACCTAGTTAAGATGTTAAGGTATCTCACTAACCCTTAACTGGCAGTATAATCTTTTTTCATTCTGATGCAGGTTAGATTATCGAGAATTGTATTTTATATATCCCCTGTAAGAGTTTTTACATTTCACCTATAGTTCCTAGACCATAAAATGGAACTCTGGAAATTAGTGTTAAATACAAACATTAACAATGTTAACATTTTTGACATTGTTTGGAGCAAAGAAACACGTTACATTCATTCAAGGTCTCCCCCAGGTTGAATATAATGTTAAAAAATAATCACAAAAATAAAGTATAGAGATGTGGCAGTAGTCCTGTAAAATATTGAAAGACTGAAAAGCTTAAATGCTGAGGTCAACTTAAGGGTTATATACACCCAAGTCAAAACTGTTTTCATCAATAGGCTCTATTAAGAGTTGAATTCAGTATTTGGCAAACATTCCTTTCTAATGTTTGTAGCTATAAACATCCTTGCAAATAGCCGCCTGCCTACAGCAAGCAACCATCTGTACTGGGCGAGCTATAGAGAACACTGATTAAACGAGGACATGTGGGGTAGATAAATATTCGGCCGGGTTTATGTCTGGGCCACCATTCGTTTCCTAGGTCATATGAAGTTTCCCTGATCACATGAAAAAAGTATTCATTTGACAAGATTTTCAGATAACTTTAAAACCAAGAGTCGGGTAGCATCCTACATTCAAAACTGAACTTCTAAGCACCCACACCTCAATGACAAACCACTGTCAAAAGTGCTTGTATGTTAAGAAGTTAAACATGAATTCAGGAGTGGGATGCAGTTTCATCAATTTTGAGTCATGTCTGCCGAAAAGTTTCTACATTCACCCCAAAGTAACAAGTTGCTACAGGGTCTCATCCTTCAAAAAGTATGACTATCCTGCAATACGGCAAGCATTCGATCACATTTTACTGGGTCACATTTGCTTATAACTAGCAGATTGTCAATGGATTTCTATTCCATGGATTTTGCAAATTCAGCATAGTCAATGTAGCCATCACGGTTCTTATCATCATCACTTAAAACTTCATCAATCAAGTTCATCAGTTCTTCTTCCTTCATGACGGATGCCTGGTCCTCTCCTTCCTAGGAAACATAAGCATGTGTCAGTAAGTCATGGTAAATAAAACCCAGAGTGTGAAATAAGGAGAAAGAGGTTATGAAGCTAATGCCAATGAATGTCTGTCCCAAAAATGAGAAATATGTACCAGGATCCAAGTGGACCACTAGAAAAAAACATGTGGTATCCAGATTCTACATAATTATGTATTTTATTCATTACTGTGATTTCATCAGTGTAGGGAATTAGCAATGTGAAAACTCCCTTCAAAGAGGCACACTGGCAATTTATTGGGGCGTATGGCTTAGAAGGTCACCAAAATAATGAAAAATCTCACAAAAAATGGGGATCAGAGGCAGGACTTGAACTCAGCTCTTCCTGATCTCCAGAATGGCTCTCTATTCTCTCTGCCAGGATAATAAAAATAAAACAATTCAGAAAGCAGCAATTGCCTGAACCAGCCTGTATTTCAGAAAACTTTTGGGGTAGGGAGGAACTTTACTTTAGTCTGTCCCACAAACACAGCCTATAATCTCTGGCCTGAGGGTTTTGCAAGTTGCTCCTGAGGGGGAGGGGGGTAAATGCTATGACACAAACCCACGCTCACTACTACTTCACAAAAGGAAGAATCCCAGTGAGAGTAGAGCTGAGCATGAATGATATGGACACCACAGCGATCTATCCCAGGCACTCACTTCACTTATGTGAAGTATAGAAATCATGGGGCCACAGGGGAAAAAGGAACAAGATTATAGCCAAATGAGGGCCAAATGGCATCAGAGAAAACCTAAATGATATTGAATAAAAAATTTGTTTCTAATACTTCTCGATAAATAACTCACAGCACAGAGTCAAAGTTACTGTCGATTGTTCCTTTTCCGTACTCCCCTCCATTGCCACCCCATCTTTCTGCTTCCACAGTCACATTAGCCTGAGCCCTAATGCACGGTCCAGCTCACCTCCAAACATCTGGACTGCTGCAACAGCCTCACTGATCTCACTGCCTCCAGTCTTCCTATTCTAATCCTCAAACATTACATGATTAGGCCATTTCCTTGCTCAAAATCCTCCAAGGCTTCTCACCACCAACAAGATAATACCTAAACTCTGTAGCTTGGGTATCCATAATCTAGTCCTAGCTTACCATTCTAATATGGAAATCCCTCAAACCTACCAGTCATACTTTGCATCTTCTTGGCTCTACATCATTCTTCTTTAAATGGAGTATCTTCTCTACTCTCTAAATTCTACCCATCCTTGGAGTCTGGCTTAAATCCCTTATCCTCCAAGAAGTTTTCCTGGATTATCCCATTCCATCATCATCCCTCACCTCTAAATGTCTACGGCATTTACAATCTATTACTCAGCTGGCACTTAGCATGTATGTGTTGCCTTAAACTATTGATTATCTTTTTTATGTGGCTACAACTTAGTTCCCTAATTAGATTTCAAATCCCTTGAGGTCAGAAATCAGGCATATTTAGGGACAGCTAGGGGATTCAGTGCATAAAATGTGAGTCCTAGAGTCAGGAGGACCTGAATTCAAATCTGGCCTCAGACATTTCCTAACTGTGTGACCCTGGGACAAGTCACTTAACTCCAATTGTCTAGCCCTTACTGATCTTAGAATGTCTTAGAATGGATGGTATTGATTCTAGGACAGAAGATAAAGTTTTAAAAAATACATATTTGAATCTCTTATAACTTCTAGGATAGGGATGAGAATACAACAGGCCCTCATAAAGGTCTGCTGCTTGAATCATTAGGTAGAATAGCCTAGGTCTTTTTCCCTGTAGGTTTATATGTCAGTAATGTTAGGGGCTGGCAAATTCAGAGCGCCAAACTAGATGTCAGGAGGCTGTAGTTCTGTCCCTTTTCTGACATTTACCAGTCGTGTGACCTAGTCCCAAGCTTTTCTAGACCTGTTTCCTCATTCAATTCAATAAGCATTTATTAAGCGCCTACAATTATGCCTGTATAAGTACAATTCTAGGCCCAGGGAATTCAAAGATAAAACAAGTGATTCCTCTATAAAATGAAGTTGGCTGAACTAAATTATTTCTAAGGATGTTTCCTTCTTGACATTTTAGAATCTTCAATGTTAAGAAACTCCTGGGGGCAGCTAGGTGGCTCAGTGGATTGAGAGCCAGGCCTAGAGACAGGAGGTTCTAGGTTCAAATCTGGCCTCAGATACTTCCTAGCTGTGTCACTTGACCTTCATTGCCTAGCCCTTACCACTCTTCTACCTTGGAACCAATACAGAGTATTGATTCCAAGATGGAAGGTAAGGGTTTAAAAAAAAATTAAAATAAAAAAGAAACAAACTCCTGCATCAGGGAAGAGGGAGAGGAGAGAATCTTAATTGCAAAATTTCAGAAAACAATGGTCAAAAATTGTTTCTCCGTGTAATTAAAAAAAATAAATTTAATGATCCTTTCTAAAAAATATAAAAACTCCCACATGCTAACTATGGATTTTCTAATTTTTTTAAAGGGCATCTAAAATCAGTTATCTGTGGCAGTGATTGGGACTGGGTGGCATAGAAAATCCCAAGCTATGAACCTATTCCACTTTCAAACCATTTTTCCTCCCAAAAGGAGCTATCGAAGGTACATTGAACTAAAATGTGTTAGCTTTAAAAGTCTCTAATCTGTCCTTTATGGGAGAGGCAAGAGAACAAGGAAGAGGAAAAACTAAGAGTAGCAGGATGTGACAGGAAAGTCATAAAATTTTGGAGTTGGAAAGGAACTGGAGGGTTATCTAGTTCAACTCATACCTGGAGAAAAAAAAAATCCCATCTACAACAGACTCTCTAAGGGATTATTCTAGCCTTTTCTTGAAGACTTCCAATGAGGAAGGCCCAAGCTTACTCCACACCCACCACACACCCACCTCTACCTCCTCCTAAGGGAGCCCATTCTAGTTCTGAATAACTCCAACTGCTAGAAAGTTTTTCTTTCCAACCATCTTTGGTACTTCCATCAATTTTTCCTAGCTCTAGCTTCTGGGATCAAAAAGAAGGAATCTCTCATCCATCTTCCACATGGTGGCTCTTTGAACACTTGAAGGCAAATATTATGTCTCCCCTGAGTCTTCTCGGCTCCAAGCTTGTTCTTCATCCCTAGTTCTTTTAAAACCCCTCAAAGGGCATGAACCTGAGGCTTTCTCTGTCCTGGTGCTCTCCTCTTGCTATTCTCATGTTTATCAATGTCCTTCCTGAAGTGTGGAGCTCAGAATTGACTCCAGGTAGAAGCTACATAGTAATGAGTCTCTAGTTAGTGAAAAGGTGAGGTCATGTAAGTACACATTATATGAAAATTAATCTCAATTACAATTACAAAGGGCCTTTCCACATGGACATTGCCTCCTGTGTGGATTCCTCACTCACCTCTTTATGGACATGAGAGATAGCAGTAGCGAGTTCTAGGCCATCAAGCAAATTATTGCCATCGTAATCATGCATCTTGAAGTAATGCAGCTGCAGTTCTTGGGGAGACATCTCCAACTCAGTTTTCTCAATGACACCCTCTAGGTGCTCCATGATATGCCTAAAAACCAACAATCAGGCTGAGACCATTGTGGAGGCTTTGTAAAGACATCAATCAGTTCTCTGACTAAAATGCAGGAATAGCACATGAATGAATAGGTTTGACTGTGACCATGGCTTAAAGCTCAGGTAAGTAATGGCAGGGTTAGGGAGGAGGTACAGTGGACAGAGGCCTGAGTTTGGGAGTATCTCAGTTCAAATCTAGCATCAGACATTTCCTAGCTGTGAGGCCCTGGGCAAGTCACTTAACCCCAATCTCCTAACCCTTGCCCTTCTATCTTAAAAGTTGTTATGAAAACAGAAAGTAGTTTTTTAAAAAGATAATAGTAGCAGAAGAATGCAATGGGAAAAGATAGATTATGGTTATGTGACCCTCCCCAGAACAATGGAGGTTTTTAGGGATGAATCTACCACACTGTGAGGTTATCTGTCATGCACTGAGGGGGAAAACATATGGGTGACACTGAGAAATGTAGCTGTGGCAATACCACTAATTCATTTAAGGCCTCATTTTCCCCATCAATATAATGGGAATAATAATGATTATGACTTCCCCACCACCCAAGGCTTGTTGCTTAGAACAAATAAAAACATGGATTGCAACATGTTTTAGGAAAAAATAATGTTCTGGGTGCAGCTGCAATCTCCAACCCCTGGTAGCTCCCACAACACGTACTCTTTGTCTTGTACCATGCTCTTATCCAGGCGAACACCAGCATGGCCGTGGCTGTCCACATGCTCTTCTGCCCCAGTGCTCAGGAAGCTGAATGCTCCCAGGAGGAAGCACAGGATGGTGGCACTAAGCATCCTTAGGGAGCTGATATCCGTGTCTAATAAGAAAAGGAAACACAGAGGGATAGGGAAGGCATAAATTACACTTTATAGATTTAAGATCCTTTCATCACTCCTGCTAATTCAGAGAAAACTCAGAAGGTGACCCATTGAACTTGAAAAGAACGATGAGGCTGGTGCTACAAGAAGAGGTCAGAATCTTATTTCTGCCTCCAGCTTGACATGTGACTTTAGATTATTTATTTGTCAAATGGTGCTAATAATTTCTGGCCTACCTACCTCACAGGACGGCTGAGATGGCAGCAGATGTGAAAGGATTAAGTGCTATGGAGATGAAGTAGTCCAAAGGCCTACCATGGAATGAGCTGCCAAGAAATTGCAGTCTACAACAACTAAAAGGCAAAAAATCCCAGTTCTTCACTGAACCTACCATCTGCTCTGGAGGCAGCAGGTGAATAAAATAGCCAAAGAGGGCTAATAGCCTGCAGGGCAAAGACCCAGTGGCCACAAGAACTGGGGGAGAGGAGAATTCACTTGCCAGAGGTGGCCAGCAGGTCCTAATGAGTCCCTCGCATCTAAACTGTTCAAGTAGCCAGCTGTGGTCCACAAACCCTTGGGTCAGTGGCTGGTGCCTTAAGCTGCTCCCCATCTCCCCACCACACCCCAGCTTAGTAATGGGGAACAGGAGAGCTATGTGGAGCCTAGAATTCAAACACAAGAGATTTCTGTTCCTTGTCTTTTGCAAAGAATAGCTGTAATCCAAGAGGTACTGTCAACTACTTATCCATCCCCAACCCCACAAGAATGTTTTCAAAACAGTTTGAGTGCTATTGGGTATATACTCCAAGGAAGTCAATAACAGCAAGGGAAGTCCTAGCAAGAACAAAATATTCAGAGTAGCCTTCTTTGTGGTAGCAACAAACTCGAAACACATGCCTATTGATTGGAGAATGGCATATGAACATAATGGAATATTACTATTAGAAAGAACAAACAAGGAACAGCTAGGTTGCACAGTGGATAGAGCGCTACATCAGAGTCAGGAGGTCCTAGATTCAAATATGGCCTCAGACACTTCTTAGCTGTGTGACTCCAGGCACGTCACTTAACCCTTGCCTAGTTCTTGCCACTCTTCTGTTTTAGAACTGATACCAAGGCAGAAGATAAGGGTTTAAAAATAAAAAGAAACAACAAACACATAGAATTCTAAAGAACATGGAAGGCCTTGTATGAAGAATAGAGGCAAACAGACAAATCAGAACTAAGAGAACAGAGCTCAGTAGATAGAGCCCCAGGCTTGAAGATGGAAGGTTCTATGTTCAAATCTGCCCTCAGACGCTTCCTATCCATGTGACCCAGGGCAAGTCACTTGACACCTTCCCCACCTCAATTGTCTAGTCTTTACCACTCTTTTGCCTTGGAACAAATATTTAGTATCAGTTCTGAGACAGAAGGTAAGGATTAAAAAAAGAACTTAAGAGAACATATACCATGACTTCTACAGTACAAATAAAACCAATGGTAAAAGGCAGCTAAACTCAGATTAATACAATGGAACAATATCCTTCACCTGGCTGGAGAGGGGTGGTATGTGTGTGGGTACAGGACCCTGTATACACACTATGATTTCAGGGCTTTATTGGTTTGTTCTGTAGAAAAGACTTTCTTTGTTATAAGGGAGTTGCAATGTACAGAGGAGGAAACATTCAAGGAAATAACTAATGTTAAAGTCACCAATCAAAGAGGGGTGGGGGGTGTGGAACCAGAAGAACGGCATTGTTTTGGCAGAACTGTACAGACCAGCACTCCCTGGGGTCACTTATTTAAGAGAGAGATAAGTGAAGTATTTGTGTTGATGAGCATGTGTCTATGAGCATCCACACTCCAAGAGGCTCACTGAACACAGGCACTCTTCATGATGCTATCTGTTCTGTACACAGAATAAAAGGTTTCCATGCTAACTGCCACCTCATCAAAACAAAAAGTAGAGAACATTTAGAAACTACATTCTAACTTTCAAACAGTCAAATTTCAGCAGTGAATGTGCCCCTGCTATATTGTAGAACTTAAATCACTACAAAGAAAGACCATTCTGGCCCCATGTTTTACACTTCTGAGAAATACAAGTAGAGGGGAAGAATAGCAGATCTTCCCAAACATTAGTCAAATGCAAACAGCCACTAATCATTTGGGCTTTTTGGCTCAATCCCTCTCATAGCACCTTGCTTAGCTCCGGGTGATAGCAGCAGTTCCCATGGTTCTAATCTTCAGGAACAAGAAATGGACAAAATAAGTGAGAAGTAAAAAACAAAACAAAACAAACAAACAAAAAAACAAAGACAGTCATGTCCATGTGAGAATCCCAAGACGGCATCTAATAATCCAAGTTCAATGCTCAATGCTGAAAAAAAGCAACCCTCCTCTGAGGCCTCCAGACCAAGGCATCACCAGCATGTCAGAAGAGGAGCAAATCCCACACAATCCAAGTTCCCCCAGAAAACAAGCTCTTCATTATATACAGATAATGAATGAGTGACTCAGAACAGGCCTCCCCTTTCTGACTCAGATCTAGAAGTGAGAGTTAACCCATGACTCTTATAGGTAACTAGTTAACACCATTCAACAGGAAGGTCATCACAGCTTGAGAAATTCAACAGTGAGACCTCATTATTACTAGACAACCCAACAGTAAATTGGCCAGAGTAGGAATTCAATGAATATCTGATGACCTGGATTTAAAGAGAAAAGGCCAGAAGGTGAACTTCCAAATTGAGAATAAACAGAAGCATCCTCAAGTCTGAACTCCTTAGGTTGGCATATGAGGCCCACCCCAATCTGCCCCCATCCTACCTATTCAACCTTATTTCCTTCTTTCCCCAGTTTACTTTGTCCACTTCAGCAAAAGAGTTTCCTTACATCATGCCAGAGTATTCCTGCTTATACTTTCACTTACAATGGTCTCTCTCATCAACACCTATCTAAAGTCCTTGTCATCTTTCAGTGTCAAAGGCTCAAGTCTCAGGGTTAACATGAAACAGTTTGGGGTTCAGTGGAAAGAGCACCAGCTCTAGAATCAGAAGATATGGGTTCAAATCCTACCTCTTCTGTGACCTGTGGGTCTCATTTTCCTCATCTGTAAAATGGGATGATTCAGGGGCAGCCAGGTAGCTCAGTGGATAGGTAGCCACGCCTGGAAATGGGAGGTTGTGGGTTCAAATATGACCTCACATACTTTCCAGCTGGGTGACCCTAAGCAAGACACTTAACTACCACTGCCTACTTCTTACTGCTTTTCTGCCTTGGAATCAATATCCAGAACTGATTCAAAGATGGAAGGTATGGATTTTTTTTTTTTAAGATAACTCATCCAAATGACCTCTAAGGTCCCTTCCTGGTAGAAATCTTTGAGGCCCCTCTTGACTGTTTCAGGCAACTCAGAGCTTTCCCTTTTATGATTATCTATAAGCCTTAATGTTTAAAGCATGGTAGAAAGAGTGATGGATTCAGGGTCAGGAAAAACAAGTTCAAATCCCATTTCTGGAACTTAACTGTGATGCTAAGCAAATCACTCAAAGCCTCGGTTTCCTAGTCTATACAATGGAGATTATAATGCCCACCTTTCAGGATTGTTCTTAAGAAGTAAAACCCTTTGAAAATATTAAAGTGTTACAAGTCAGTTATTAATATTCATATCGGTGCTTATCATACACATTAGACTATTCTTGCCTACTAGATTATAAATTCTGTGGGCAAATTCTTAGTTGTCTCATATCTGTAAACAGTGACAAAGAGATGAATACATACCAGGCATTTGGTAAAATGCTGAGTGAATTGAAAGGGACTGAATGTGATAGGCCTTTGATATTCCTAAACTAGAGAAGGAGATCTCAGAACCTCCTGGACGTGTTGCTGGATTTGGAGTCAAATGATTTGAGTTCAAATCCCAGCTCCACTACATATTACCTGTGTGATCTTGGAAGTCACTAAACTTAAATAGACTTGTTTTCTAATCTGTAAAATGAAAAGATTGGACTAAAGGGCTTCTGTGGCTCTCTTCCAGATTGAATTCTATGATCCTATTGCTCCTTTGGGCTCTTTAAGTTAATACCTGGACAAGCCCAGCTATGTCATTCCTGAAGAACCTAGTACTTGAAGGGACTCTGGAGATTTTCTACTCTATCAAGTTATCATTAGTCCTAATATGAGAGAAGTAGCATATGGGTAAGTTTGGCGTTTACCCAGACAAAAACAGAACCCTAAAGCCCCTTCATTGCTCCTGGCAAAGTGTAGGCTGGGAGACACAGCAGACCTTTGGGTCAGCTGGTGCCCTGCTCCATGCTAAGATGCAGCTATTGCCATGAATCCCAGGGAGCAAAGAAATATAGGATGCCCCGCTTTGGAGCCCTTTTGCTTTAAACTCAGGTATGATGGGACAAGTGGCATAGCCCCAATTGCTTAGCCTCGGAACCAATACACTGTACTGATTCTAGGACAGAAGATAAGAATTTATCTCTCACACGAACACAGAAACGAGACAATAACTGCATCTCCCTACCAGGGAATCAAATCCAGATCCTTTACCAATTATGATCTCCCTTATCCCCCAAACACTATTGTACCCCTGGATCCCTAGATCCACCTCCTACACCCAACAATTTTAGCATGCTTTCAAATATCTCGGATGGACGAGGATCTCCAAATCCCGATCTGCTACGTGATTCACAGTCCCCAGATCCCTATCCCACTCCCCAAGTCCCCAGATCCTTGTCCCTGGATCCCCAGACCCCCACCTCCACGTTGTCTCCAGACCCCAGATCCCAAGACTCCCCCTTCCTCCCCAGCCTCACTTTGTCCCCGGACCTCTCCCCTGACCTTGGGGCTCCACCCACCTTCCCCCATCTGCTCTCGCAGATCCCCAGCCTCCCGACCCTGGTACACCAGATTACCCCGGTATCCCTTCCCCTGCCCGCCCCAATCCCCAGCTCCTGGCCCGGTTCCTCTCGATCCAGGGTCCGTTAGCTGGGCTACCCCGCTGGCCCCAGACGCCTGCTCCCACCTCACCCTGGCCGCAATTCGGGAGCCGAGGTTCTAGAATCCCTTACGCTTAGCTCACCAGGTTGTACCTCTGTCTACCGGGCCCCGCGTCCCCGTTTTTCTTCCTCCTTTTGCTCCGCCCCTTCACAATTCCCTTCCGGCGCATGCGTTCCCTTTTATCGCTTGCCCATTGGCAACCGCGCCACGCCGCCTTCCAACTTCCCGGAGCCCGGCTTGTTGCAGCGCTCTAAGCATTCCACGTGTAATCGGGTCCAGGCTGAGGGGCGGAGCCTTCCACCCGGCCCTGCTCTCCCTCTCCGACCAACTTCCTCCCTCTGCCCCCAGCCTCCGCGGGGCGGTGACTGCCCTCTCCCGCGCCAGGGAAGCAAGGCTGGTTGCCCAGCGACCAAACACGCCACAAGGCCCAACCTGGGTGGGAGCCTCCCAGTGGCGGAGCTCAGAACTGCATTTGGGAGAATTGCAAACCTAGTCCTCAAGAGGGCTTAACGAAAATATATGCAGTGATCAATAACCACATTAAAAAATGCTCTAAATGGCGAATAATTAAAGAAATACAAATTAAAACAACTCCTAAGGGACAACTTCACACCCAAAAGACTGGCAAAATTGCCAGAAAAGAAAATGACAAATGCTGGAGGGGTGTGGGAAAACAAGTGGCCAACTGGTCCAACCTTTCTGGAAAACCACAAAAGCAATTAAACTGTGAATACCTTTGACTAAACTATATTTCCAGGGCTATTACCCCAAAGAGACTTTTTTTAAGAGGTAAAAGATTCATACATACAAAAATATTCATAACTGCTTTTGGGGAGGTAACAAAGAATTAGAAAAGTGAAAGGACAGTCATCAACTGGGAAATGGCAGTATGATTGTGGTGTAAGAAATGATGAATAAAACGGTTTCAGAAAAACCTGAGAAATCTTTTATGAACTGCTTGATTAACTCTGAAAGAATCTGAAACTCTGATCTACCCAATGACCAACCACCTGTAAAAATTAAATGTAAATTAAAACTCCGGGTTCTTAGTTTTCCATAGAGTTTATTATTACTTGAATAAAGAAAGCAGATATATAGAGATTAAAGCCTAATCTAATCTAACTCTGATCCCATGTTTCTCCACATGGCTGTCTCTCTCAGTCATGGTCCTTTACCACCTCCCTCCAAAGAAATAGAGAGGTAGCACTCCCGTACCACTCCTTTATCCTCTCTCTTGACCCGGACCATAACCTTTAGTTCCGGGTCATGTTCCTAGGTCTCTTCACTTGTGACCTCTGCTTGGAGCATTCACGTGATATCCAGCCACTCAGCAAGGTTGGATGTGCTGGGAGGAGGGGTTTCCCTTTCCACAGAAGCCATCCAGAATACCTAGGATAGCCTATATTGAGTCAATCCCAAACAAATAAACATGGATGCTTCTAACATCCTCTTAAATTCAGGCCCTTGGGGAAAAAAAGCTCCAGTTGCCCTGATCTAATTGTGGCTTGAGATTCTAGTATATTAAGGAAACTCACTACTTGAAAGCACACAATTCAAACTATTATAAAGTTCTATTAAAAAGAAGGAAAACAAATATAAATCATAAAATGGACAATCATTAATCAATCATAGCATATATTAGGTACTTTCTATGTGATAGTTTCAGTACTAGGTATTGGGGGAGGGAGGGAATACAAAGAATAAAATAGTCCTTATTCTGTTAGTGTTAAAAATTAACAAGTCTCTGGGCTAGCATTCTGAGCTGAAGATTCAAACTATAATTGTAGAAAATTGAAGCTGGAAATCTCATCAAGCCCAGCCTGTGGCAAAGACACCCCCCCCCCCTTAGATGCTCAACATTGTGTTTTATAGGGTTTTGGCAGTTAATTAGCATGTTATTAACAAGACAGAAGATACATAATATGCTAAGAAACATGCTATAATGTTTGGTAATAAGGGTTTGTAATATTTGATATGAAGTCATCAGTTCCAGTACAAGGCTAAAATAAGAAAATTTAATTAATCCTCCAGACCTAGGATACTATTTAGGTGAAAGTAACCTTTCTTTTTTTCTTTAGCTCTTTTAAGTTTTGCAAAGTGCTTTTTTTTTAATTCAAAGATATTTTACTTTCCCAATTTCATGTAATAATAATTTCAAATATATATTTTCCAAAATTATAAGATCCAAACAATCTCTTTCCTTCCTTCCCTTTCACTCAGAGATGGTAAGCAATTTTATCCGGGCTATATATGTATCATCATTCAAAGCACACTTCATATTTGTCATTGTTGTAAGAGCAAAATTCACACAAAACCAAAAGCACCAAATAAAACTGTAAATATATTGATGTGAAAGATAGTATGTTTTGATCCCCATCTATCTGACTAGAGGTGAATAGAATTCCCCATCATAAGTCTTTCAAAATTGTCCTAGGTCATTGCATTTCTGAGGGTAGTTAAGTTTTCATAGTCGATCACTTTTCAATATTGGTGATACTGAGTACAATGTTCTTCCAGCTCTGCTCATTTCACTCTGAATCAGTTCCTGCAGAACTCTCCAACTTTTTCTGAATTCATTTTCCTCATTATTTCTTATAGCACAATAGCATTCTATCACCAACATTTACCACAATAGGTTCAGCCATTCCCCAATAGATGGGCATTCCCTCAATTTCAAATTCTTTGCCACAGCAAAAAAAAAAAGAGCTGTTCTTAAATATTTTTGTACAAGTAGGTCCTTTCCCCTTTTTTATTATCCCTTTGGGATACAGACCCAGTAGTGATATTACATAATTAAAAGGTATGCACAGTTTGCCCTTTGGGCATAGTTCCAAATTGCCCTCCAGAATGGTTGGATCCGTTCACAACTCCACAACAAAGTGTTAGTGACCCTATTTTGCCACAACCCCTCCAAAATGTATTACTTTCCTTTACTTTCATATTGGCCAATCGGAAAGGTGTGAAGTGGTACCTCAGCATTCTTTTAATTTGCATTTCTCTCATCAAGAGTGATTTTGAACATTTTTTCACATGATGTTTGATAGCTTTGATTTCTTCATCTGAAAATTGTTTTTGTTATAATATCTTCTGACTATTTGTCAATTGGGGAATGGCTAATACTCTTATAAATTTGACCTAGTTCTCTAAAGATTTAAGAAATTAAGCGTTCATCAGAAAAATTTGGTATAAAAATTTTTTTCCAGCTTTGTGTTTCCCTTCTAATCTCAGTTACATTGGTTTTGTTTGTACAAATCTTTTCAATTTAACATAATCAAAATTACTCATTTTATGTCTTACAATGTTCTCTTTCTCTTGTTTTGTCATAAGTTCATCCCTTTTCCATAGATCTACTAGGTAAACTATTCTATGGTCTCATAATTTAGTTATGGTATCAGTCTTTATATCTAAATCATATACCTATTTTGTCCTTATCTTGGTATATGATATGATTTTCCATATATCTATTTTATCTATATCTATTTCTTTATCTAGTTTCTGCCATACAGTTTTTCAATTTTCCCCACAGTTTTTGTTAAATAGTGAGTTCTTATCCCCAAACCTGGGGTCTTTGGGTTTATTGAAGACTAAGTTGCTAAAGTCATTTACCTCTATATATTGCATATCTAATCTTTTCCAATGACCTACCATTCTATTTCTTAGCCACTACCAGAGAGTTTTGATGATTATTGCTTTATAGTACAGTTTGAGATCTGGTATTGCTAGGCTACTTTCCTTAGCATTTTTTTTTCATTAATTCCCTTGATTTTCTTGAACTTTTGTTCTTCTAGAGGAATTTTATTATTTTTTCCAGTTCTATAAAATAATTATTTGGTAGTTTGATTGGTATGGCACTGAATAAGTAAATTAATTTAGGTAGAATTGTCATTTTTATTATATTGGCTTAGCCTACCCATGAGCAATTAATATTTTCCAAAGGTTTAGATCTGGCTTTATTTTTGTGAAAAGTGCTTTGTAATTGTGTTCATGTAATTTCTGTATTTGTCTTAGCAAGTAGATTCCCAAGTATTTTATATTATTTAGAGTTATTTGAAATGGATTTTCTTTTACTATCTCTTGCCACTGAACTTTGTTGGCAATATAAAAATGCTAATGATTTGTGTGGATTTATTTCATATCCTGCAACTTTACTAAAGTTATTAATTATTTCAACTAGTTTTTTAGTTGATTCTCTAGGATTTTTAAGTATACATTCATATTATCTGCAAAGAGTAATAGTTTAGTTTCTTTATTGCCTACGTTAACTCTTTAATACAATGCTAAATAATCATGATAATAATTGGCATTCTTGCTTCACTCCTGATCTTGCGGATGATATTTGTTGATGGTTTTAGGTAGCTACTACTTATCATTTTAAAGAACAGTTCATTTATTCCTATGTTTTCTAGTGTTTTTAATAGGAACAGAGTTGTATTTTGTCAAAGGCTTTTTGTGCATCATAGAGATAATTATGTGATTTCTGTTAGTTTGGTTGTTGATATGGTCAATTATGCTAACAGTTTTCCTAATATACCTGCATTCCAGGTATAAATCCCACCTGGTCCTAGTGAATGATCCTTGTGATATATTGCTATAGTCTCCTTGCTAGTCTTTTATTTAAAATGTTTGCATCTATATTCTTTAATGAAATTGACCTATAATTTTCTTTCTCTGTTTTTGCTCTTCCTGGATTAGGTAACAATATCATATTAGTGTCATAAAAAGAATTTGGTAGGATTCCTTTTCTATTTTCCCAAATAGCTTATATAGTATTGGGATTAATTGTTCTTTAAAGATTTGATAGAATTCACTTGTGAATCAATCTGTCCCTGGGAATTTTTTCTTAGGGAGTTCATTGATGGTTTGATCAATTTCTTTTTCTGAGATGGAATCATTTAAGTATTCTATTTCCTCTTTTGTTAATCTGGGCAATTTATATTTTTGTAAGTATTCATCCATTTCACTTAGATTGTCAGATTTATTGGCATATAATTGGGCAAAATTGTTCCAAATGATTGCTTTAATTTCCTTTTCATTTTTGATACTAATTATTTTATTTTCTTCTTTCCTTTTTTAATCAAATTAACCAATGCTCTGTTTTACTAGTCTTTTTTTCATAAAAGCAACTCTTAGTGTTATTTATTAGTTCAATGGTTCTCTTGCTTTCAATTTGATTCATTTCTCCTTTAATATTTAGTATTTCCAATTTAGTCTTTAATTGGAGATTCTTAATTTGTTCTTTTTCCTAGTTTTTTTAGTTGCATGCTCAATTCATTGATCTTCTTTTTCTCCATTTTATTGATGTGTTTAAAGTGAAAAAAATTTCCTCTAAGTACCGCTTTATCTGTATCCCATAAATTTTGATACATTGTCTTATCATTGTCATTCTCATCAATGAAATTATTGTTTCTATAATATTGTTTGTTCTTTGACCCGCTCCTTTTTTAGCATTAGATTATTTGGTTGTGAAGTTTTTATGTAGGAGTCATATACTACAGAAAAGAAGGCATATTCCTTTCTATTATCATTCAGTTTTATCCATAGATCTATTAGTTCTGACTTTTCTAAAATTTCATTACTTCCTTTACTTCTTTCTTCTTTATTTTTTGGTTGATTTAGCTAGATCTGGAAGGGAGAAGTTGAGGTACCCTATCAGTATAGTTTTACTGTCTATTTCCACCCAAAGATCACTTAATTTCTCCTTTAAAAATGTGGAGGCTATACCATTTGGTGCATATATGTTTAGTATTGATATTACTTCATTGTCTAGAATACCTTTTAGCAAGATATAAGTTCCTTCCTATTCTCTTTTTTTAATTTAATTTTTACAATTTTACAATTTTATTTATTTTTATTTTTCCATGGTTACATGATTAATATTCTTTTACCTCACTTCTTTCTTCCTCCTCCCATAACCAACAAGCAATTCAACTAGGTTTTACATGTATTGTTGATCAAGACCTATTTCCATATTATTAATATTTGCAATAGAGTGATCATTTAGAGTCTATATCCCAAATCATATCCAATTGAATCATGTGATTAAGGAAATGTTTTTCTACTGTGTTTCTATTCACTGAGTTCTTTCTCTGGATATGGATAGTGTTCTTTCTCATAAGGCCCTCAGATTTGTCCTGTATCATTGCATTGCTGTTAGTAAAAAAGTCTATTTCATTTGATTGTGCCACAATGTATCTGTCTCTGGTTCTGCTCCTTTTACTCTGCATCACTTCCTGGAGGTCATTCCAGTTCACATGGAATTCCTCCAGTTCATTATTACTTTCAGCACAATAATATTCCATCACCAACAGATACCACAATTTGTTCAGCCATTCTCCAATCGAAGGGCATCCCCACATTTTCTAATTTTTTGTTACCATAAAGAGCGTGGCTATAAATAATTTTGTACATGTACCTTATCTTCTTTAATCAGATCTATTTTTGCTTTAGCTTTGTCTGAGATTGTGATTGCTACTCCTGCTTTTTTTTTTTAACTTCAGGTGATGCATAATAAATTCTGCATCAGCCCCTTACCTTTTCTCCATATGTGTCTCTTGTTATAAAGAAGTCAGGCAATCTGGGTATGAGGAGGGATAAAATGATATAAGGTGATAGAAGGAATGATGGGGATAGCTGAAGTGTAGGGAAGGAATGAATAAGGTGGTATATATAGGAAGGTAAGGGAATGAATGGGAGTATATAGGAGGGCAGCTCAAACAGGCTTATTCACAGGAGGCTAGAGACAGAGGGTACTGAGAGGAAATAGGCTGGGTTCTTCAGGCAGGGAAAGTATCTCTATGATACAGGAGGAATTGGGCCAGTCAGAAATGTTTAGGTATGGCTGGAGGGTTTTCTCTTGTTAATTTCTAAGGTCCCTTTGAGGGAGGAGTCAAAGGCTCCTCCCTGTCAGTGTAATTAATGTCTACAGGAAGTCTTGGCTGGGTACTTCCTGCCCAAGATGGATGCCTAGGTTTCCCTCAAGAAATAAAGAAAGTAATTTCTTCCCTCTTCAGCCTTTGCCTTAATATTCAATACAATGATTCACCAGAGGCTTTTGTGTAGTTAACGAAGGGGATTTCTGTCTAGGTCTGGTCTTTTCATTAAGAATGCTTGGAAATCTCCAATTTTATATAAGTGACCATTTTTCTCCCTGAAAGAATAAACTCAGTTTTGTTGGATAGATGATTCTGATTTGTAAACTTGGATCTTTTGCCTTCTGGAATATCAATTTCAAGCCTTCTGATCCTTTAATGTGGAGGCTGCTAAGTCCTATGTAATCCTAACTATAGCTCCATGGTATTTGTATTTTTTCTCTCTGGCTGCTTGCAGTTTTTTCTCCTTGGCTTGGGGACTCTTGAATCTAGCTATAGTATTCCTGGGAGTTTTCTTCTAGGAATTTATTTCTGGAGGTGATCTGTGGATTCTTTCTATTTTATAAATTTTATTTATTTTATTTTTCTATTACATGATGTGCAGGGTTTGTTTTTATCATGGATTTCAGGTAGTCCAATAATTCTTAAATTGTCTATCCTTGATCTATTTTCCAGGTCAACTGTTTTTTAATGAGATATTTCACATTTTCTTCTCTTAATTGATTTTTTAAATCCTTTGGAACTATTCCAAGGCCTGAAACTTCACATTTTTCTTTGAAGTTTTGTGTGTGTTTGCTTTGTTTTCATTGTTCCCTTCTGTGTCTGTGCCTTATTCTTCTTTGTCCCCATAAACATTTTCTATGGTTAGGTGTTTGTTTGTTTTTTTTTTATGCTTGCCCATTTTCCTAACCTTTTTTATGTTTACTTTTATTTTAAAGTTGGTCTCTGTTCTCAGGGTGGAGAAGGCACTCTATTAAATTTCAGCTTTACCTTGCTGCTACTTTTAGCTCTATTTCTGGGTTTCTGCAAGTTTCAGTTCTTTGAAGGTGGTATGATTCTGCTGATTCAGTTATCCTCTGAGACTACTGATTGCTTGCAGAGCTCAAGAGTACTGTGAGCTACCCTGTGCTGTAGCTCAGAGTCTAACCTCAGGCTTGGGCAGGGGCTTTTGGTCTCACTCTGGACTTGATCAGGTCAGATATCCTGTGGACTGTCTTGCCCTGAAACTTATAACTTTGCCTTGAGCTTGGGAGGGGCTAGCTCTGGGCCTCAGTCTGGGCTTACACAGGCCAGGTGTGCTATAGACTGCCTTACATTGGGGTTCAAGTCCTCACTACAAGCTTGGGCTAGGGTGGGGCTCTAGGTCCCACTCTGGGCTTACACAGATCAGATGTGCTGTGTGGAATGCCTTACAATGGGATTCAGAAAGGAAGTCACTGCAGGCTGGGCCTGGAGTTTGGAATTTTAAGGGCTGTGTGTAGTGTTGCACTGCTATTGACATAGGCAGGGTCTCAGATTCTCCATATTGGCTTAGTTCCAAGTTCAGAACCTGGAACAGAAGATGTGAAGTGGGGTATGGGGCTTGTGACTTGTGCTGGTACTTAGTCTTGCCTCTTACTAGCTGTGTCCCTCTCTTGCCCCAGTGAATCAGACCCTCTCTGTCTATATTTTCAGTTGTTTTCTGCTTGAAAGTTGATTTATTCCATCTCCTTTTTGGTTCTTTCCCTCTAGTATTCATTTTTAGATGTTATTTTAAGGTTAGTTGGAAAAGATTCTTGTAGTGTTTCTAGTTCTCCTTCATTCCACTCTGCCATCTTGGTTCTGCCCCTGGGAGTCCAAAGCAACCTTTCTTGGCCATAATACACTGGGGAACCTGTAGTTGGCATAAATTGTTACAGGATCTAACAATACCTGAGGTTGTTTTTATATGATCTCCTTAGGTCACCTCTAAATTCTCCACTCTAAATGACCCCAACTCCTTAAGCATGGGTTTCAGCTTTCCTAGATATCTATACAGACCTGAATATTTATTCCTCCAACAAAAGCTCTAAATCTAGTTAATTGCTATTATAAGAGTGAAAATTATGAGACTGGCCTTAAATTAATAATTTTATTAAATCAAAAGCAGTAAGGGGAAAAGATGGAAAAAATAGGAGAAAGATATATAGTGTACCTTCCTTATTGCTTCATTTAGCTTGCTATTTTATGGCCATCATTTTGGATCCACTAACCACATTCCACAGGCAGGTCCAGTCAGCAACAAACACAGAAGAGAAGAGAATGAAATCCATTCTTGCCTCAGTTTATCAAACCTATTCTCCGCCTACTAACTCTCAAACTTGACATCTTGGAATCTAGGTACGGTTTTCTATTTTTCCTGTGGCACCCAGGGGGGCAGTGTAGGGGCCATTGCAGGGAAGATTGCCCTGCCCCCTGCCTCGAAATATCTTGACTCCATTACTGCCCCTTTCTGATTGCCATTCTATCCTGGTGACCCAATTTACCCAATGATTTCCCTCATACAGTCCTCGTTTCTGGGCCAAGCTCAAACGCACACTAGGTACACATAGTCAAAAGGGGTAAGGGTAGATTTCCTTTTGCACACCATAATATTCTAATACAGTGGTGCCTTGTTACACAAGCACCTTAAGACATGAGCAATTTGAGATATGAGAAATCTTGATTGGGATTTTTTACTTTAAGTCATGAGCAGATATTTGAATCATGAGCTTCTGTCCCTGGGAGAAGCCTGAGGTGGATGTGGTAATCAGTACAAGCAAGATTAAGGAAATGTTGAAGATTTGGGAAAAAACTAAACAGTTTATTGAAAAGACACACCCAGAAAAAGTTGCAACAGGTTGTGAGTTGGAGCTGTGTAACAACACTTGTTTCACACGTTATTGAAACATTCTGAAAGGGAGAATGAAACAAACAATGTTGAAATGGCCTCTAAGTAAAATCAAGGAAAGGGTGGCAAAACAGCCAAAATTCAGTGAAGAAAATGGTGATAAATAAGTAAAGTAAAAAAAAATATCAATTAAGTTCAGCAATAAAGTTACATATCATAAGTAATGTGTAAGGTCAATTTTGCATTTAAATGTAACATTACATGTGTAGAAAGTAAATTATGTTAAGTGATAGCATGAAATGAAAACCTTCTCCAACATCTTTGCTTGACCTTGAAGGTAAATAACATTTACTAAGGAAGTTTATTTCTTTACATTCTTTCTTATCTATAAATATGTATTTGTTATTTATGAAGTACACTTTTGTGTACTAAGGAAGTACTAAGGAAGTTTATTTCTTTACATTCTTTCTTATCTATAAATATGTATTTGTTATTTATGAAGTACACTTTTGTATTTAAAAGCATATAAAACAAAAATTCATGTGTTTTTTGGGGGGTTGGAACAGATTAATTGCATTTCCATTCATTTAAATGGGGAAGTTCGATTTGACACATGAGCAAATTAAGTTGCCAATTTGGCCATGGAATGAATTAAACTCGTATGTCAAGGCACCACTGTATACTAAAAGATTAACTGAAAGATTGTTAACTGACAAATAGGTACTTTTGAGGAATGAGAGAATAAGTAGGGAATGAGAGGGGAAATACCAGTGCAGTTGGGGTAACAGTTGCCCACAGCTGATTAGGGAGAAATAACACAGTATCACTTTTAGCTGGGGAAATAAACAGTAACAGAAAACAACAAAGCCAGGGAAACAGTTTAAATTAAGTGGGTTCTTGAAGACTGGGAAGGAGACTCCCAGGAAGCTTATAAAAGAGGATTGTTTAATGTTTAACAAGGGCAGGTAAGGAGGTGAGGGGGTCAGCTAAAATCTTAAGTCTATGGCCAAATGTCAAGGAATGTTGACTGGGAAATTGGCTACTCTACTCTATCTATAACAACCAGTTCTGGCAGGGCTGTCAAGGCAAAAGGGATTTGGGAATCTCATGAAGCATGTCCCAGGATGTTATCCAGATGAAATCAGGTCACAGGAACACTTCAGGAAACAGTAAGTTAATCCAAAATGCTAGGGAGAATGGGACTTTCTGTAGTTGTCCACCAACCAGAGGAAAACTCCCAACTCTACCTAGATCTTGATTGTAGATCCCTCAGTGATTTAGCTTCTCTTTTAAGATCCCAAATAGTGCACAGTATATAAATAGTTGAACAGTAGCCACAGTCTCTAGCTTCACTCCTCCTCTCCAGGGCCAAACTGTCAACTTCTCTTAGTCTCTGAGGACAAGCCTCTCTCAACATTTTGGTTTTAGAATGTTCACAGCCTCAGCCAGGTTTTTGCTTGGTTTCACTATAATGAATCCTATCTATAAATTTCCTATAACAATACCAAGCCATATCCTTTCTAATATTATGGTTAATATTTAATAACAGGTTCTAACTCTTTTTAAAAAACATAGTTGCAGTTACTTATCTAAAGGATTATATGTGATCACTTGGTTTATGAACAATAATATAAAAGCAATAAAAAATAATTTTCCTTTAAATAGAGTAAATAAATATAAAATTTATATTTAAGTATAAAGAGAATAAATACGAGGTGGTTAAATTTAAGGTAGTTAAGCAGCTAAGAAATTGGGAAGGGTTGGATTTGTAGCCAACAAGCATCGATTTCCTCAAGTTCTGAAGGGAGTAGAGCCTCTCTCTGCTTTCCTGCATGCCATAGACCTAGCTAAAAGTTAGGACAGAATGGATGTATTGAGGAGCAAAGAGTGACTTTCAGGACCCCAGCACAGAAATAGCTGAGAAAATTACTTCTACGGCAAACACAACACCTATAAACATGAATGTGTTACTCTGATCCTATGAGGGAAGTAAAGTAAATTAAACCTACTCCTCTCAAAGACAAAGGCATTGCAGGGGAAAATATTCCCCTGAAGTATTGAATGTGTGTGGAATGTTTATGCTTTGTTCTTACTATATTTTTGAAAGAAATATTCCTTTGTAAAAGATATCCTGTATGAAGTGATTAAATGGAACTATGTTGCTAGTTATCCTAAGAAATGAAGGAACACAGCCAGTGGAGAACTTAAGCTGACAAGAAGAGAGAGAACCCGCAAACTCCTCAGAGTACCCTAATATTGGGAGATATAGATCTAAGAGAATGGGGCCAGAGTAAATCTTTGTTTAATCAGGGAAAAGTTTGTGTTATTATCTAGATAGCTTTTCCCCTCATCTTAGAAGCAAGATAACCTGAATGGAAAGTACTTTGCAAACTTAAAAGTATTCTATAAATACAAATTATTATTATTATTCAATACACCTAAGACATTTGAGCTAACATACTGGACATACTTGGAGGCCAGGAATTCAATGCAAGCTTGACCAACACCTTGCTGGGTGACCTTGGGAAAATCAGGTGACTTCTCTGGATCTATTTCCTCATTCATATAATGAAATGGTTGAATGATATTACCTCCATGGTTCCTTTCAGTCCTAGTAGTCCATGAGATTTGCCAACCAAGAGTTCAGAATTAGCATTGGGTTTGACATATTTTATTGCCATCATTTATCCAGCCAGTTAATGACTAGAAATCTTGCTTTTCCCCCTCTGGTTCAGTGAAATCTCACTAATACTTATCACAAGTGTTCAGAGAAACAGAGCAGAACCTTTTCTAATTTTTCTGTTTTCTTAAAGGGGAAGAAAGGAGAGAGGTCACAGATCACTGGAATGCTTTGTGAATTTAACTTCAATGTAAATAAATTTGTAATGATTTCATAATCAAGTTTTTAAAGATATATGTTTTTTAATGGGTTGGTTGAATATAGCTTTTAATCATTCTGCCTGGGCCTTGGATTGTTCATGCATAAGGATAATAAATAACTGCTTTGCTGGATAGTGATGAAGAGTTCCACAGTAGCTAATAAAAAAAAAAAGAGTTGTAAAGACTTTCTCTAGATTTATAGCATGATTCTAATAGTAACTATAGCAGAAGAGAGGTCAACTTCTGGGTTCATGGGGCTTCAATAGGAGGGAGATAGAGAACCTCCTTTGTAATGAGTCCCTAAGATTGATTTAAAGGAAGTTATAGGACATGAGCGATAAGATAGCATACTGGACATTTTCTTTAATTCCCATGACCTCTCAAATCTCCCTAAAACAGAACTTATGTGCCAAAGAGAAAGCAATTTCAGCTATTTCCATGGTCTAGGACACCAAGAATCCAAAAGAAGGTTAAAAAAAAAATCAAACCCAAGAACTGATGCTCATTCACCCTGAGCCTTTTCAGTACCCCTCCCTCCCTTCCTATGCTATCTACAATGAGGCTGTATTAGCAGGTCAAGGACATGACACAGGATTACATCAAAAACCACCCCTATAACATGGTTCTTCCTCCCCCTTTTCCAGGGCCATAGAGACTCCAGATCCAGATTCTGGAAGGTTCCTTGGGCTTTGATAGCCTGCTTGGCCATAGCTCTTTAGGAACAAAAACCTGGCAGGGGCTGCAAGCCATAAGTATCAATACTGCAAAGTTCTGAATTGCTGGTATCTCTGAACATTTAGTGCTGGAGAAAGCTGGCTCTGAACACTGTTAGTGCTGGGGCAAAGAACTAAGGAACATAGGGAGTGGGACAGGCCATAAGAACAGGAAACTGCATGAGGGAAGCTGTGCAACACTCCTCCAAGACTGAGGGAAGAGCATAGTAACAAGCCAGTGCCAGTTCTAACCACTCAGAGATTCCAAGGGGAAAAAAAATCTCAAAGAACTTAAACATAAATAGATGAATCAACAGGAAAAATAAGAACAATAAAAAGAATTATGTATTCCAGATCTCATAAAAAAGGTTTGGGCATCTATGAATGAATACTGAAAAAAAAGGAAAATGATCGATCACTCAATTAGTCAGAGAACCTGTGGAAGTCAAGGAGGCATGGAACCACTATATGTTTTAAAGAGAAATGAGAATTACGAGAGCAGAATTTATATCCTGCACAGCAAAAATAATGAGCAGAATAGAAAAACTTGAATCTCCTATGGCAAGCCTCATCAAAAAAACAGAAGAGAAAACAATAGATTAGGAATGTAAACATACAGAAGCAAAAGGCAATCTAGAAAAACAAAAGAAAAAATAGAACATTAAAAGAAAATATGCTTACCATGCAAGGAAAAAAATACATATCTCAAAAAAAGGATACATAGAGATAACCTAAAGACCCTAAGTCTCCCAGAAGAAAATGAAACGACAAAAAAAAATCTTAACACCATAATGAAAGAAATAATAGAAGAGAATTGTTCAGAACTTTTGAATATAAAAAATGAAATTCCAATTGAAAGAATTCACAGATTATCTCCAGAAAAAAAAGCCAAGGCTACAAACTCAAAGACACATAGTCCAACCAATCTGGAGAACAATCTGAAACTATGACCAAAAGCCAATACAACTGTGCACACCCTTTGGCTCAGCAATCCTACTACTAGGTCTACCAAAGCAATCAAAGAAAAGGGAAAAGAACCTATTTTACAAATATATAGTAGCTCTTTTTGTGGTAGCAAGGAATTAGAAATTGAAAGTACACCCATCGAATAGGGATTGGGTAAACAAGTTATAGTATATGACTATGATGGATTACACTATAAGAAATTGACAAACAGGATAGTTTCAGAAAAACCTAGGAAGACATATGAATTCACGCAAAGTAAGGTGAGTAGAACCAGGAGAACACTATAAAGTAACAAAGAAATGATATTGTAACAATGATCAATTCTGAAAGACTTAGCTACTCTGAGCAAGATAACTAGTAAAATGAAAACATCCAAAACCACATGATTATCTCAATAAATGCAGAAAGTCTTTGACAAAGTATAATATTCTTTTTCACTAAAATCCTTACAAAGTATAGGTATTGAAGTGATACATATAAAACACAGTTGAATTGCTCTTTGGCTACTGGAGTGAGGAGTGAGGAGGAGAGTGAAAGAACATGAATCATGTAACCATGGGAAAATATTCTAAATTAATTAACTAAATAAATAAAATTTAAACTTAAAAAAGCATAGGCATTGAGGGAACTTATAAAAAAATCCTAAAAGGCATCTAACTAAAACGAAAAGCAAGTCATATGCAATTGGGATACATTAGAACCTTTTCCAGTAAATATATATAAATATAAATATAAATAAGAATGCTCACTGTCCCACTATTGTTTGATATAGTTCTGGAAATGATAGCAATATTAATAAGACAAGAGAAGGAAATTAAAAGAATAAAGATAGGTGCAGAGGAGATAAAAACTATCCCTTGCTTGCTGATGATATGATGGTTTATTTGGGAAAACCCCAGGGAATCAGCAGAGGTACTAATTGAGACAATTAGTATTTAGCTTTGGCAAAGTTTCAGGCTACAAAATACTCAAAAATCAACAGCATTTCTGTATACTAATAGCAGAAGACAAGAAGCAATGAAAGAAAGGGAAATCTCATTCCAAATAATTAGAAAATAACTAAGATATCAATCTTCCAAAGCATGCAAAATACATGTATAAATTCAATTACAAAGCACTCATTAAAAATTAAAGAACAACCTAAATAGCTGGAGGAATATTAAGTATTCATGGCTAAGCCATGCCAAAATAATAAAAATGACAATATGACCAAAATTAATTTACAGTTTTAATGCTGTACCAGTCAAATTACCAAGAGGCTTCTTTACAGAACTTTATATAATACAGATATCTCTTTCACATCGAGAGGGTTAGGGTATATAGCCCCTGTGATCTGGGAAATCTGTGTAAAATTTTTTGGTCCTTCTTTTGTATCAGAGAAGAAATATGAACTTTTGCTTTTGCTTTTATGGGGTATTTACTGTATATATTTATTATATTTGTAGATAAAATATGTTGATATTATATAATGTTGATAATTACATAATATATAATTATATAATACATGATAATATGATAATAACATGTATTTTATGAATTGATGAATTTCTAAACTTTTTCTGTGTCATCTGCTAGTCTTCATATCATCTGGGGCTTCCACAAAACTGTCAAAAAATTCCTATTTAATTTCTTATACCAATCTGTGATATACTGAAACCTTAGTAGAGAAAGTCACAATTTGGAAGGGATGTCTGTTATAACAATGTATTCATATGGAAAAACACAAAATCTAGAATATCCTGAGAACTGATCAAAAAGAGTAGAGACAAGGTAGAAATAGCATTTCCATGCCTTCGACTATAAAGTAGCAGTCAGCAAAACCAGATGGCCTTGGCTAAAATTTTAAAAAGACAGAAAGTTCAGGGGAATAGATTAGATAAGGGAGACTCAGAAACAATAGAACTCAATAAAATGGTGTTCAATAAAGCAGAAAACGTAAATTACTTAGGGAAAACTCCCTATTTGATAAAAATCTGCTGCAAAAACTGGAAAACAGAAATTAGGCTCAGAACAACACTTTATATCACACCCCATAATATATTCTAAATAGATACATGACCTTAATATTAAAGATCATATTATGCAAATAAATAAATAATAAAGATCATATTATGAAAAAAAATTAGGACAGAAGCAGGTCATGTACTTATCACATCTATCCATATAAATGAGAGACATGTTCTTAGCCAAGCAAGAGATAGAGGAAATTACAAAGAATAAAATAGATAACTGTGATTATTTGAACCTGAAAAGTTTTTCCACAGACAAATTCATGCATCCAGAATAATAAGGGAAGTGATCAAATGATAAAAAAAATCTTTGTATCAGATTTCTTTGATAAGGGTTGGGTATCCAAAACATATAAACAATGAATAAATATATAGAAGACTAGTAGCAATTCCCCAATAGATAGATAATATATAATAGCCATTCCCCAGTAAAAAGGGTCAAAGGATATGAACAAACAGTTCTCAAAAGAACTACAAAGTATTCATAATCACATGAAAAAATGCTCCAAATCACTAATAATAACAATGTAAATCAAAACAATTCTGAGATTCTAACTAATATTCTGCAAATTGGCAACAATGACCAAAACAATGGGCATCAACTTTGTGGAGGGTTGTGGGAATATAGGCACGCTAAAACACTATTGGTGGAGCTGTGAAATGGTACAACAATTTTGGAAGATAATTTGGAATAATGCAAATAAAGTCACTAACATGTCCATTTCCTTTGAACCAGAGACTCCATTACTAGACTTATACCCCAATGAAGCCATCATTAAGAAAAAAAGTTTATATGTAATCCAAAATATTTATTGTAGCACATTTTGTGATAGTGAAGAATTGGAAACAAAGTAAATGGCCATCAATTGGGGAATGTTAAACAAATTGTGATACATGAATGTAATGGAATACTACTGTACTATAAGAAATGATACATGTGATGAATATAGAGAAACATGGAAAGATCTTTATGAACTGATAGAAAGAGAAGAAAAACATAAGGAGTCAGGAAAATAAAATACACAGCGAATACAAAAATATAAATGAAACAATAATGATATAAAAGTAAATGTCACAAAATTATAATGATCAAGTGGAGACTTGAACCAAGAGCTATGAGAAGCTATCCCATTATGGAGGCGGGAGGTCCACAGCATTAAACATTGCACATATTTTTGGACTTCCTCAATATATTGATTAGTTGTGCTGACTCACTTCTCCCCCCCCCCCAAAATAAACAAATACAAATACAATATTTGTTGTATGGGATGATTCTTGCATGGGGGAAGGGGAAAGAATACATGGGGTATTACAATGATATAAGAAACATAAAATATCAATAAAATTAATTTAAATTAAAATAAAGTTATAGGGTTAGGACATCTTGGATGAATAGTACTAAAAATATTATCTGTTCAATGGTAAGGGCAATCAGTTAGGAGACCTAAGCCTTATGTTTGTTTTAGGAAATACTGGTCAAAAAGCTAATACCTGTCTTAAGCCTCTTTTCCTTTTAGTGAACATTGAGGAAAGAAGAAGGAGAAATGAAGAGGAAAATGGATTTTTAGACCAAAAATTATGCTATCAAGCAGTAATAATAAAAAATATCTAGCATGGATTTAAAAAATAGACAAGCAAATCAGAAGAACAGATCAGACAAGGAATAATAATATTTAATGATAACATCAACAATAATACTTAATCCAATGTGTTTGCTAAACCTACTAAGTTAAGTTACCTGGAGAGGAATTTCCTATTTGGCAAGAATTACTGGGAAAATTGGAAAGCAATATGATAGAAATTATGTTTAGACCAATATCTTACACCAAATACCACAAAAAGTTCAAAATGGAAATATGACCTGAATATTAAAGGTCATTCTTTAAAGGTGTCATAATGGATAGATTATTGGACTTCAAGTCAAGAACCCTGAGTTCAAATCCAGTCTAGGGCATTTTCTAGCTATGTGACTTTGTTCAAATCACTTAATATTTCTCAGACTCAATTCCTCATAATAATAACTACACATATCTCCCAGGGTTATTGTGAACATAAAATGAGATAATATTTGTAAAGCATTTAGCAAAACTTTAAGTGCTAAATAAATTCTGATTATTATTATTCCCACAAAAAGTTAGAGAAGAACAAGGTCGTGTATTTTTGAGGGTGTTTATTTAATTTAATTTTATTTATTTGATAGTTACATTAAAATTCCCTTACTCTCTCCCTCCTCTCCCCACACCATAGAAGGCATCATCCAACAAAAAAAAGTGCATATATAAATTATGTCTTGGCATTTCTATTTAATAGTTCTTTCTCTGGAAGTGGACATTCCCAAGTTATTCTTCAAATATTCTTCAAATTCTTCTGAAGCTGTATATAATGTTCTCTTGGTTCTACTTATTTTTCTCTTCATAATTTCATATTGGTCTTTCTAAGCTTTTAAAAAATTAATCTGTTACTTGGCTACTTTCAACAATGCACTGATCTGAGATAAACCTGAAAGACTTATAATATAGAATGCTATCCACTTCCAGAGAAAGAACTGCTGTAGTAGTCTTTCACATCAGTGTATTTTTGGTTTTATTTTGGGACTTCAGTTATGTATAACTGTGCTCTTACAACAATGACCAATATAGAAGTGCTTTGCATGACAATTTTGGAATATATCTCAATATATACAATATATATTTATATTATATTATATTGTTTATAATATATAATATATAAATAAATATAAATAAAATTAATCTGTTCATCATTTCAAGGTCATGCAGTTTTCACAGCTATGGCTAAGGGATAAATTCTTCACAAAAGATGGAAGCAATTATGCAAGATAAAATAGATAATTTAAATTATATGAATTTGAAAAATTTTTGAAGAAATACAATGAACACGACCAAGATAATACAGGAAGCAGTTGATTAGGAGAGAACTTTTTGTATCAAATATTTCTGATACAGGTTTGACATCCTAGATATATAAGCAATTAACAAATATGTAACATATTTACACACATATATGTCAAATGTTGTATCATATATATATGACCAAAGATAATTCCTCAGTAGATAAGGGAAGTACGTGACTTGGTAAATATGACAAAAAATGGAAAATGACCATGTTGGAGAAATATAGGCACACAAAGGTGTTAGCGAAATTGTGAATTGGTTCAGTACTTCTAGAAAGCAATTTGGAATAATATCCCAAAAGTCATTAAATTGGGCATACCCTTTAACCCGCGGATGTCAATAGTAGGCTTATATCTCAAAGAAATAAAAGAAAGAGGAAAAAGTCTTATATGTCCAAAGATATTTATAGCATCTCTTTTTGTTACAGCAAAGAATAAAAAACTAAGGAGATCCCTGCCAATGGGGAATGGCTAAACGAATTATGGCAAACGAATGTATGGGAACACTGGGTCATACAAAATGAGGAAAGGGCCAGTTTTAGAGAAATTTGTGGAGATCTGTTCAAACCGAGGCAGAGGTACAATAAAGAGAACCAAGAGAGCAATTTACACAATAACCACAAAACTGTAAAAATAAACACATTTGAAAGACTCAAGGACTCTTCAATATAGCAACCAAGCACAATTCCACAGGACCTCTGATGAAACATGCTGCCCACCTCCTGACAGAGAGGGAGAATGAGATACAAATTTTTGGACTTGACCAATGTGGGCATTTGTTTTATTAGGTTGTATATACTTGTTACAGTGGTTTAGGTTTTGTTTTTTTGTTTTTTTGGTAAATGAGAAAGAGAAGAGCTAGTATGAGTTGCCAAAAAGAAGAAGAAAAGAAAGAAAGGAGATCATTAGAACTTCTTTTAATGCACAGCAAACAGGAAAGAAGGCCAGATGGAAAAAAAAGACAAACAGGATAGCTTCAAATGTTACAGATTGATTTTACTGCAAATTTGAAAGCAAGCTGTAAGGAAGAGATATTCCTGTCACATATAATTCTTTTTCTCTTCAAAATACATGGGAAATGCTCATTTAATTTGGTGTTTGTTAAGTTCAGCATAAAAAAATAAAACAAGAGGGGACAGCTGGGTAGCTCAGTGGATTGAGAGTCAGGCCTAGAGACTGGAGGTCCTAGGTTCAAATCCAGCCTCAGATACTGTTATGTAGAGATGGAAAGCATGGAATTCCATGCTTTCCATCTCTACATAACAGACACTTCCCAGATGTGTGACCCTGGGCAAGTCACTGAGCAAGATACTTCCCAGCTGTGTGACCCCGGACAAGTCACTTGACCCCCATTGCCCACCCTTACCACTCTTCTACCTAGGAGCTAATACACAGCACTCAGTTCCTTTTTTTATTCTCTCCATTTACATGATTGCCTTCTTTATGCATTTCATTTCCCAGTTGCTGCTTGCTTCACCTTGCATCAATCAGTTCAGTCTTCCTGGCTTCTCTGATTCATATTCAGGATTTTTACAACATTACACCTATCCTTCACATACCACCTACTTCTTGAAGTCTTCCCTGCCATCTCCCCCCATCAAAACCCTGTTTCCCTTCAGATCTCACATAGCATTTTGTTTTGCAGCTCTTTGAAGAATATATTATGTGTAAAAGTTGTCACTATTTCTGATTCACACCCTGATTAGATTTATTTGCTTCATGATGGCAAAGACCTTTACCTAAATATATTTGTTGAATGAATAAAGGAACCATTGAGGACAACCTACCTCCTTCTGGAGCAAAGATACATTAAAGTACCCCTAAGAAAGTATGTCAGTGGAGATTCTTGGCTAGAAGCTTATGGATAGATTAATACTATCTATGTTGCTTTTACATAAATCAATCTCTACAGAATGCCTTCTTGAGCACTGATGTGTTTCAGGAGGCAGAGACTGCCTTTAAACATTTTGGAGCACATCCAGCATATTTTGAACATTCAGTAACCTTTTCATAAATGTGTACTGGTTGATAAAATGATACTATCATCTAATCCAATCAATTAACAAATATTTATTGAGCATCAGATGTTGCCTGGCATCATGCTAGCACAGTAGGGACAGGAGGAGGGATTGCTGGGCTTTTGGTAATTTAATTCCCTGACGGATTTTGACAGTTCTGCCAATGACCAGGGAATCATGTCATTCCCTCTATAGTAGCAGCAGAATCCCACATCACTACACATTCAGCTTAACACTTTCAGCCCTTTCCTTCCTGCCCTCCATAGTTCTAAATATTGTTCTTGCTCAGAGAAACCTCTAATGATTTCTTTTCTGTCTAGTTCAGCTCTTATCAAAGTAAAATCTCTTATAACCTTGGGGACAGTGAAAGATGAAGATGCTATTTGATAAAGGGCTGGAACAAGTGGTTTAGACAACAGTTTCAATAGGCGTTCAGAGATAGCAGGGATTATTGTGGGCCGGATGGAATCTTCTGAAAGAGCTTCATGGAAGATGAGGGGAATGCATTGGGCTTTCAAAGATGGGTGCCTGGGATGTTAAACTGGCATGATAGACCTGGAGAGACTGAAAGGATCCATAGATAAAATGACAGCTAAATTAGAGGCAGCACTGAAGTAGGAATCAGGAAAGCTGGGTGCTGGCCTCAGCTTTCCAAGGATCGCTAATTCCCTGTAATTACACACACGCACGGTCCCTTTCTGGGCCTTACCTTCTTCGTTTATAAAATGAACAATGAAATAGAAAGGATATTCCAAATCAGACTTACAAGAGGGTGGGTTGCCTTTTTCAAAATTCTTTACTTTATGAAGTTCGCCATACCTTGAAATCAAAAGTTCTTAGCTTGGGGTTCATGAATTTGTTTTAAAAAAGTATTTCATACCTGCATTTTAATTGGTTTCCTTTGCAATTCTGTATATTTTATGCATTTAAAGACATTACTCTGAGAAGGGATGCTAGATTTCACCAGACTGCCAAAGGGACCCAGGATATAAAAAAGGTTAAAAACTCTTGTTTTAAATAAACAATACCTCTCAGTATAATCTGAAATAATATTTCAGATATCTCAGACTTATAAAAACAATTTTCTGTTTATTGTCATGTGAAACTTTTCAGTCTTACAACTATTTCAAACCAATCATTCTCATGTGGTTATGTTATCCTAATCTCCCCAGCTTCTTTTAGCTAACCAGATTTACCAAGGAATTAGTTCAATCTTTTTTTTTTTTAAACCCTTACCTTCGGTCTAGGAGTCAATACTGTGTATTGGCTCCAAGGCAGAAGAGTGGTAAGGGCTAGGCAATGGGGGTTAAGTGACTAAGGGTCACACAACTAGGAAGTGTCTGGGGTCAAATTTGAACCATCTCTAGGTCTGGCTCTCAATCCACTGAGCCACCCAACTGCCCCCTTAGTTCAATCTTTTTGCTTGATCAAGTAGTTATTTCATTGTTTTCTGTAAGGGACCGAAGGTTCAGGGTAAAAAAGGGTTGACCTGTAGGGGCCACTTCCAATAGAACTAATCTAAAATGATGAGAGTTCTTGTCTTTGATAAAAAAAAAAAAAAAAAAAAGTGTTCAACAATGCAGGGCACCTCAGTGGCTAAGCAGATAGAGGGCAGACCGAATTTGGGAGGACTTGGCTTCAAATTACACTTCTAGCTATATGACCCTGGACAACTTTATTTGTCTAGCCTTCACCTTTCTGTCTTGGAGTCTTTACTAAGAGAAAAAGTAAGGGTGTAAAAAAAAAGAAAAAGAAAAAGAAAGAAGTAAACAGTGCTAACTTCTGATCTTTGGGTGCTTGAATTGTTTTAGACAAGACACTTGGGAGGCCTCTCCTAATTGTTGAGACAATTTCCTCCCTCCTCTGAGTCTTAATTTCATCCAAATAAATGTGACATGTTTGACCTAGGTTCTAGCCTTGAATCCTACAGTGCTAGGATCTCTAGTTCCAAAAGACCAGAAAGAAGTCAAGAGTTAATATTTGAAAGGGAAAGAAATCTGTAAATTAGTCACTCATTTCTGGCTCACATCAAGGACTCCTTAAGGTTGGTGTTTGCTTTCAATCTCTCACCAGACTGATTATTTGAAAAGGCTCATTGCTAGTTTTGAAGGTGAACTTTAAATATATCTGTGACTGGTGAAAGTGACAGACAGCACTCAGCTGGATAACTGGATACATGATGTTTTCAGTAATTGTGACCTCCAGACCAAGCTACAAAGAGTTATGGGATGGTGCGGTGGGAGCATTCGATTCATTTCTCAGGGGCTAAAGCTTCCTAGAACATGACGGTGGGAAATGCATTGAGCTTTCAAAGACAGATGATTGATGTATTAAATTAGTACCTTGGATCTGCAGAGGCTCAAAGGATGAATAGATAAAATGACAGGTAAATTAAAGGCCGCCCTGAACGAGAAGTCAGGAAAGCCAGGTGCTCTCCTAGCTCCACTTTCCAGGACCACTGATGATTCCCTGTGGTTACACAGAGACTTCAACTTTCTGGGCTATCCTTCTTCATCTATAAATTGAGCACTGAACCAGAAAGGTTCTTCCCAATCTCTGACTCTTAGGAAAATAGATTATTGCCTTTATACAAAATTCTTCCCTTTTTGAGAGATTTACCATATGATCTCTTTAAAACAAAAGTTTTAAATTAAGGGCTTTAGCTGTATTTTCTGGTCCATATTTTCACAAACTCAGAAATAAGGGAGTCTGCGGATTCAGTCGGAAAAGAGGCAGAATAAAAGTCGGAGGAGTCAGCCTAATTCAAACTCCTCAAATACAGGATGGAAAGAGCTCTGCGGATAGATGTCTGAACCTAGAATTAGGAAGATGAGCAAGAATCCAGCCTCAGACACTTAATGGCTAAGTGACCTTGGGCAAATCACTTCATCTAGTTGCCTTAGTTTTCTCATCTCTACAATGGGGATGAAAAGAGCACACACTTCTCAGAGTTTTTTGTGAGGATCAAATATTTGTAAAGCTATTGACAAACCTTAAAATGCAGTATAAATGAGAGCTATTTAGTAGTAGTAGCAATAATTGGAGACATCAACTATACTTTTTCAGAGAATACATGAGGAACTGAGAAGGCAGAGCCTAGGGGAAAACCCTACAACCTTAAACACCTGGATGGGGAAGGAAAGGCTGCTGCCAGTTAAACACATGTTTTTTGTTGTTTTTAAAGCCAATGTCCTTACCATCTACGTGGACAACATTGACAAAGATAAACATGGAAGAAGGCACAGGGGCACCCAGTAAACTGTACAAAGGTCAAATTGATAAGTGGATATATTATTTACAGCATGAGAACACTTTTGTTATGCTTTTGCCTTTTGTCCCTCCAAGTGAAAGAACATTGGAGGAATGAGATCATGTCATTTTCCTGAGAAGCAGAAGGAGACTATTTCTGCCACATATTGTTGTCAGTGCCTTTATAATATAATTAAAGTCCAAGTGTCTTAGTCCTTAACTTAAGAATAGATATTTGCTGTACTTTTGTGGACGTGTTTGGCATTGAAATTTGCATTTGGCAGAGAAACAATTATTATAGAAGTGCTTACGTTAGCCTGTAGAGAAGATATGCTGACAAATTGTAATGCTAATAATATTAACTTGAGCTTCTCTACCTGGGCACAGGGAGCCTTGTTCAAGAGGAAGTAGGAGAAAGAAGACAGTTTCCTCTCTCTCTCCTGGGCACAGGGCCATCCTTGGGTATGATGTTGAAATGGACTGTTTATTATTTTTTTTTTTTTTTGGCATTCTCTTTAACTTACCTCCTGGTGCCTCTCTTCCCAGGCAATGAGACTCCAGGGAAACTGCTCTATTTTCCAAAATGCTCCAAACTTTCGGATGGTCTATATTTTCCTTAGCCCTAAGTCCCACTGTTCTCCAACCCCTACCCAACCTCCCTCTCCTATCCCCTCCTAAGAACTTTTGATCTCTTATTTAGCTTTTTATTGTACATCTTTTGTCAATGTTTTTCATTTTGTTAATAAACCAACTTAAACACGGGAAAACATTTATAGGTTTTAGTAGAAAAGTTAGTCATTCATGTAAAATAAACAAGCATTTATTTATGTATTCATTTATTTATTCATTCATTCATTTGTTTATTTATTTAAACTCTTACCTTCTGGCTTAGAATCATACTGTGCATTGGTTCCAAGGCAAGAGCAATAAGGGCTAGGCAACTGGGGTCGAGCAACTTGCCAGCTAGGAAGTGTCTGAGGTCATATTTGAACCCAGGACGTCCTGTCTCAAAGCCCATCTCTCAATGTTAATTGCCAAATGTGGTGGCCTTTTTTCTTCTTTCCTTCCTTCCTGTTTTCTTTTTTCCAAATAAAATATATGAATATCTTTATTTTTAAATCATCTAAATTTCCTACTGTATTTTCCCTCCACTCCCTCTCAAAGTCATAACCTTATAATAATATACAAAGGGAAGAAGACAAGAAATTCTCCCAGAGTAAGCAACATATTTTTTAAAAGTGTGATGTTATATACAGGATCCCACACTCTTGGTTCCCCACTTCTATAAAGAGGGGAAGGGAGAAGGTATCACCTCATAGTTCTTCTTTAGGGCCAAGCTTGGTCATTTTAATTTTTGAAGAATTCAATTTTGATTCTTTTTTTATTGTTATTTCCATTTCCATTGTTATTGTCTATATTATTTTACAGGTTCTACTCATTTCACTTTGTATTAGTCCATATTAGTCTTTCCATATTTATCTTTATTCATCATTTTTATATTGATTGTATATTATATATTTTGTAGCACAGAATATTCTATTTATATACAATTTCTTTAGCGATTCCCCCTATCAATTAGCATGTTAGCAATGTTTCTAACTCTTTGTAGTACAAAAGCCCCTCTATAATCTTCACAACTCTCACTTTCAGCCTCTTCTCTCCAGTCCTCATCACCTCATAACTAGGCTATTTCCTTCTATTTCCTATATATCCCTGCTTCAAGTCTCACCTCACCCCAATCCACTTAGCACTGGACTAAGTGCTAGATATACAAAGAAAATTAAAACAGTCTCTTCATTTGAGTTTTCACATTCTAATGGGGAGATAATAAATATATAAAAATCATGTCTACAAGAGACATGTACAGTATAAATGGAAGATGATGTTGTTTGTTCTTTGTTTTTGAAAGGGGGTCAATGACATCATGGGGTGGAATCTTGACTCGTGTGTGAAATGGATTTAAGTGAGACAGGCAGAGTTTGCTCAAAGTCATCAGCCTCACTCTTTCTTCCAGAATAATTGAAGTCCAGTGACAAGACAAAAGTGATGATGACTAGTGATGGCTTGGAATGCAGTGGATGATCTTGGTATCTAACCAAACTCTAATAGCTCCATAGCTCCTGCTTCAGCTACCTTCATGGCTGTTGGAACAAATTCTTCTCATCCAGCCCTTCCTTTGGGGGAAGTATTTTTTGATTTGAAAAATTGTATTTAATTAATTTAGAATATTTTTCCATGGTTACATGATTTGTGTTCTTTCCCTCTCCTCCTCCCACCCCCTCCTGTAGCCAATGAGCAATTCCACTGGGTTTTACATGTGTCATTTATCAAGACCTATTTCCATATTATTGATATTTGCACTAGAGTGATAGAGTCCACATCACAAATCATATCCGCATTAACCCATGTGGTCAAGCGGTTGTTTTTCTTCTGTGTTTCTAATCCCACAGTTCTTTCTCTGGATGTGGCTAGCGTTCTTTCTCATAAGTCCCTCAGAATTGTCCTGGATCATTGCATTGCTGCTAGTAAAGAAGTCCATTACATTCGATTGTGCCACAGTGTATCCATCTCTGTGTATAACGGGGTCGGCAACCTTTTTGGCCATGAGAGCCATAAATGCCACATTTTTTAAAATGTAATTTCATGAGAGCTGTACAGTGCTCACAGTGCACGCTCCTGTAACAGCGCCTGAAAAAAAAATTGACTTTATGGCTCCTGCAGAAAGAGCCATATCTGACCCTCAAAAGAGCCAGATATGGCTTGAGAGCCATACGTTGCCGACCCCTGGTGTATAAGGTTCTCCTAGTTCTGCTCCTTTCACTCTGCATCGATTCCTGGAGGTCATTCCAGTTCACATGGAATTCCTCCAGTTCATTATTCCTTTTAACACAATAGTATTCTATCACCAACAGATACCACAATTTGTTCAGCCATTCCCCAATTGAAGGGCATCCCCTCATTTTCCAAATTTTTGGCACCACAAAGAGCGCGGCTATAAATATTTTTGGCCAAGTCTTTTTCCTTATGATCTCTTTGGGGGTATAAACCCAGCAGTGGTATGGCTGGATCAAAAGGCAGACAATCTTTTAAAAGCCCTTTAGGCATAGTTCCAAATTGCCATCCAGAATGGTTGGATCAATTCACAACTCCACCAGCAATGCATTAATGTGGGAGAAGTCTTCATATGCTTAGGGTAAACATTCCCCTAAAAACTGAAGATAAGGGAAAAGAGAGAAGGGAAAAGAACCTCTTCTAGAAGAAATGATTTGAGGTGAGTCTTGAAGGAAGCCTCTAAGGAAGAAAGGTGCCTGAAGATGGTGATATTTTCAAGTCAAGCAGTCAACTAGCATTTGTTCAGCATCTAGAATGTTCTAGAAACTGTACTAATAGATAAAGGTACAAAGAAAGGTTTAAAAAAAAGTCATTTTTCTCATGGAGCTCATGGTCTAATGGGGGAGACAACACATAATGTATAATTATAGAAAGAAGCTACAGGGTATGTTGCTTTGCTTTCTGACTATAAGAACATTTTTAGATGAGACAGCTTTGAAAATGAGGGAGTAGGGGCAGCTAGTGACCCAGGAGCTAGTGAGCCAGGCCAGGAGAGAGGAAATCTTGGGTTCAAAGCTGACTTCAGACACTTCCAAAATGTATGACCCTGGGCAAGTCACTTAACCCCAATTACCTAGTTCTTACCACACTCTGCCTTGGAATGGATGCTAATATTGATTCAAAGACAGAAGTAGGGGTTAAAAAAAAAAAAAAAGATGAGAAAACAGATTTAGAGGTTCAGTGATATTCCAAGGTCACACAACTAACAATTCATATAATAGTTCAGATTTATACAATGTTTTAAGATTTACAAATTGTTTTCCTCATAAGAGTAACTAAATGGATTTCAAACCTAGGCTATTAGTAAGAAACTGAGGAGGTATTCAAACCAAGATCTTCTTATTTCAAGCTCAGAGTTCTTTTTGATGCCATAAAAATTACTAAATGAATATGAAACCTTAAGGAAATGAAGATGTTGAGAGCACCTAACTACCCTTAGTGACTTCAAGTCACCAACAACACATCCCAGGAAACCTATAGAAACTAAAAGATTCACTTATTGAACCACTCTTCTAAAAAAAATCAAGGGAAATAGGAGAGATTAGGATAAGGAAAAGAAGATTCCAATTTTCAAAAAGGAGTTAGATTTTCCAATGCATTGGTGATGTTGGTCAATTCCGGATAAAATTCCTCCATCTCATCTTCCCACACAGTGAAAAAAAAAAAGGACTCCTGCAGAAGTATTTCAAGGATGGCATATTTATCAATGCATGGAGCCTTAAAATGGTTTCAGTGCTTTAATTCTCAACTTTTACTTGCTATTCTCTCAATTGCTCTGGCTGTTTTGTTTTTAAATGTTTAATTTTCATTATTTTTTAAACCTTTACTTTGTCTTAATAACAGCTCTCAGACAGAAGGGCAAGGTAAGCAAATGGGGTTAAGTGACTTGCTCAGAGCAACACAACTAGGAACTTTCTGCTGTCAGATTTAAAACCAGGTCCTCCCAATTCCAGGGCTGGGGCTCTATCCTCCTCACTACCCAGTGATGCTTTGACTTTCTAGTGAACTGAATTTATGTGATGCAGAGTTGCACAAAATCCTTAGCCTCACTCTTTCAGAATCAGGGAGTCCAAGTGGCAAGACAAAAAGTCAAGATGACCTGCAATGGCCCATGATGCAGCTACTGTCTGGTTGGTTCCTCTTCACCTTTACTATCTTTATGTTTCAAGAACCCCACTCTTTATACCGTTTGCCTTCTAGAAGTATCTGATACCCTGAATCCTAAGCATCATAGGAAATGAAATCTTGGAAATTATATTCCTAGTTCACCATATCCACTACCTAAATGCCTACTTTTGGGTTTCAGTCAACAGTGTTTATCAATTGTGTAGCTATACATATATCTTATATACATATTTTCATAAACAGATAGGCATATCTCTTTATATACATATAGGTATATATATACATATTCATAAACATATAGGTATATTCACATCTTTTTATATAAACATTTCTATATGTACACCTTGATAAAACAGAGGTATATATTTCTTTATATTTATATATATATTTAGGCATATACATATACCTTCAAAAACATATAGGCATATATTTCTTTATATATATATAGCTCTAATATCTTCATATACATATAGGTGTATATATATATATACTCATATACATGTCTTTAAGTATACCTTGGCACAATATATATATATATATATTATTTATATACATATCAGTATATCTCTCTATATACACATAGATTCATTTTAATATACATATTGATACACACACACTCCCCTTCGTAAGCATATAGGTATATATAATCTCTATATACTTATACACCTATATAAATATCTTCCTATATACATGGGTATATTTCTATGTGTATATATATATCTGCATGCATATGGATACAATATAGACATATATACACATCTTCCTATACACATAGGTATATATATATTTTTCTATATACACATTCCACATGTATAAGGTGATACAATCATTCACAGGTACAGCTTGGTATATATTTATAGATACACATCTCCCTATACACATAGAGGTGTGTCTATATATGTGTATATGTATGTATTTCTACATGCGCACATTCCCTAAGTACACTGTGATACATTCTAGGCATTTATTTCTATAGACAAATCTATCTTCATATTCACATAGGGACAGCCATTTTTCTACATGTACAGCTGAATACAGTCTGGGCTTACAGCCTTTACACACATAGGCAGCCCTCTCTCTACCCATAGGTGTTCTAGACAACTTCTATGGCCGTGTGTGTGGAGTCAGTCCAATGAGGGCCCACCCCTATCTCATGGAGTATGCCGAGCCGCGGTACCGCTCCAAGTCCGCATCTAGAAAGGACCGAGAAGCCAGTTAGAGAAGTAGCCGAGGTTGCCCTGCGACAGGCCGGCGCGTGCGGGATAGAGGCCAGGCTGGTTCAGTCCGGGAAGGAGCCGCTTTAAACCAAGCCCACGCCGCGGAGCCGGAGGTGGGCGGGGCCTACCCTACCCGGGTCTCAGGCTCCGGCCCTGTAGTTGTGCCCTCCGGGACTCGGAACTTGACCCCGGTGGAGCCGTTTCCGCCTCCCCCGGGAGGCCAAGGGGCGCGCCAAGCGGGGTACGCCGAGCAGGGGCGCCAAGAAGCCAGGAGCACGCTGCGCGGGGACGGGCTCCACTTTCCGATCGCCTCGTGGCGGGCTGGGGGCCTCTCCCCGGATTTGTGACGTGCCCAGAGGGGACACCACACAAAGCGGCGTAGTGGGCGGGGGTCCCCTCAAAACCCCACTCCGGGGAGGGCTGGAGCACCCAGATGGGACGGGACGGGGCCACCTCGAGGCACTGGGCAGCCCGCCGACATTAAAGTGAGCGCCGCAGCGGCGTCGGCCTCGGCGTGGAGCGCGGGGCGGCGGACCCGGGAGCGCACGCGGCGCCGCTGGCCCCTCTGGCTCCGCTGGCGGCCACCACGATTCCTACGCCATGCCCTGGGCACGCCCCCGCTGGGG
>NC_058131.1:95445989-95544524 GCF_016433145.1 Gracilinanus agilis
GCTGCGAAGGAGGCGCTTGCCGCTGGCCCCGCCGCGCTCTCGCAGCCCCAGCCCGCCCCGGACGGCGGCACTGCGGGCTGCAGCGGCGGCGGCGGCGGTGTTGGCGGCGGCGGCGGCGGCCACGGGAAGCTTTCTTCTGCCTCAACTCCCTCCGCGACCGTCAGCGTTTCAGCCACCGCCACTACCTCCGCCTGCCCCTCCACCTCGGTCGCCGACCTCCGGCCCACAGCCGGGACGGCGACCTCGTCCTGGTCTTCACTTCCCTACCGCGCCTCCGATGACAGCTACTTCCTCTCGAAGATGGCCACGAAGAGCGCGCACAGCACCTACCTGAAGTTGGAGTATGAGCTGGAGCGCTGCCGCGCCGAGGGCCAATGGGACCGGGTGTCCTCACTCATCTTTCAGCTGCAGAGCATCCCGAACTCCGTCGGCGGCGGCGGCCGCCGCACCGGGAGCCGTAGCATCTGTCTTACTAAGCAGGACTTCGGTGAGTCGGGACTCCCCGGGCTAGCCGCCCCCACCCGCGCGCCGGAGCTGCCTGCCACTCGGGGCCCCACCCACGGCTGCTGCCTGGCACTCTCCGGCGGCCCTGGTGAGGTCCCCCTGGTCGCGTTCCATCAGGCCCTTCCCCTGATCCCTCCGCCCCCCAGTGCACTTGCCTGTAATTGCCTGTCATCTTATGCCTCTGAAAATCTGACATCTTGAGGGCTTTTCGAACCTCCCCCCTCTCTACTCCGCGCCCCAGGAGCGCGCTTGCCTGTAACTTACAACTCTCTTCCCCCTCCGAAAACCTGACAGATCTTGCGGGATCCCCGAGCACTCCCCTCCCCGCCAAGCCGCGCACTTGCCCATAACTTGCAACTCTCCCCCCACCGAAAATTTGACCTAACCGAAGGGTCCCAGGAGCACTCCCCCTCTTCCCCCTCCCCCCGGGGCAGTTGCCCAACCTGTACAACTCCCCTCCTCCCCGGAAGACTTGACCTATCATCTCTCTGGAATGATTCCGAGGGTCCAGTTCCTTCAGTCCCTACCCCAGAGGACCCCTCCCCACTTTGTAGTTGACTGTAATTTGCAACTCCTCTCCGCCCTGACCCCGAAAATTTGATAGAGCTGGGGAAGGGTCCGGCTTCAGTCTCTTGGGTGGAACTCCCTTGCCTATTATTTATAGGTCTCTCCGCCCCCACCCCCGCCTGTAATTTACATCTCCCGCTCTTCCCCTCCTTCAAAAAACAAAAGATCAATTTCCTCAGGGAGGGTCTGGGAGCATTTGGTTCTTCCCTCCTTTCTGTCCTGGCTGGTAGGGATGGTTGCAGAGAATGGGCAGCTCGCTTTAAACTTAGCGCGCCGAAGACTTCTTGGGTAGGTCACTCGACCGACTGGGAAAGAAAGTCGTGAATTCGTTGCAGTATTTCGAATGGGGAAATTAATTGTGCTTTCGGTGCTGTTTTGCCTGGTCCTTGAAGCAGCTTCGCCTTCCTTTCGGGGAATGAGCCTCTGCCGGGGAGTTCTAGCCTGACCCATTTCTGTGTACTATTTGTCTTAAAAGGTCCAGCGCCCCCACCTCTCCTACTCTGGGTTTAGGAGAAAGGGGCGGGGGCGAGTAGGAGAGGAAGGTAGAGAGGGTGGGGCAGGAGAGAAAGAAAGAGCCACGGAGAGAGAAACTGAAACATACTCCCAAGTAGAGAAGTTGAAGTTGAAAGAGGAAATAGTGTTGTTAAACTGTCTAATGCTTTTAGCCTGCTGGAAATAAGCTTGGCTATTGGCAGACCTTAAAGGGCTGTATCAATGGGAATTCTCGCTGCCTTTTGCAATGCTAACTCACAGTTCTTCAGTCTCCGTGGCACTTTTTTTCTCTAAACCTTCAAAAAACTATCCTGAATGGGCTAGTCACCTGAAGAAAATTATTCCGTGGACTGAAATGACCCCAAACCAGAACAACTTTGCATTTGTACTGTTGGCTGGAGGATAGTGGCTGTGAATGGGGGAAGGGTTGCCTCCAGAAGCATTTTAAAACGATTTCCCACTGCAGTCAGCTTCCAATTAAGCACATGAATAGTGTAGAGGAAACTTTTCAGTCTCCAGTAAGATTCCTTGGCCTATTCTCAACCCAAAGTCACTGGTCTATACAAACTCGGAAAGACACTTGATTTCCTATATAACCATCTTAATGGAACATGAGAAAAATATTTTCTTGTTCTCCCTCCAGCGTCTGTATCAGTATGAGTGCCCCTGCCCATTTTGGCTCCAAAACACAGCGGCAGCCCATCTCCAGTGTACTTTTCTGTCCTTTATGGTTTCCTTTTTTTAGCCGGGTGGCTTCTGGTAGGATCTATATGCCAACTAGACAATACAGTTCCAAATAGAGGCCACCCCCCTAAAAAGGTATCCACACATCCCAGCAAAACACACAGAAAGACTTGAGCCAGGCCTATAGATGAGTCCTGGGATGAGATGTGAGAAGATCTGACTTAAGATTCCACCTATTAAGTTTGTCCTGGGCAAGACACAGGGGCTCCCTAGGTCTCAGTTTCCTCATTGGCCAAGCTAGCCTCTGAGACTATCTTTCTTTTGGGCTCTGTGTCTGCGATGATTCTCCTCTTTTACAGGTCAGGAAACTGAGGGCTGAGGGGTAAAGTGACTTTCCTAAAATCACACACTGAGTGTTCCCTGGGCTTCTCAGATACAATCCTTCTCATTTTACTAAGATGGCCCAAAGTGGTATCAGATTTTCCCCCATTAACAGAAAATTGGGAGAGAATTGTTTTGACATTCTCCCAGGTCTCTGGGCCGGCTTATTTTTTCCCATTTTTGCTCTTTGCAGTCATCAGCATCTGCCTGTCCTGATATGCATGTGAGTTTTTGCCAGGCATTTTGGTATCACCCATGGCTTCTCATTAGTGAAGTCCACTGCTACTCTTTTAGAAAAACTCTTTTGGAGAGAAGGCATTTATTTATTTTCTGGCATTTTAGGGCTTGGGATTTTGGCAGCTGGTGTTCCCAGTGTTTTGTTTTTGTTTTTTAGATAATATAATGGGCATTTTATGAAAAGCTAGGAGACAAGCAGCTCAGCAATGGAAGGCTTGGGAACTAAATCCAAATGTTTTGGATTCAGAGGGCTGATTTATGTCACCAGGTTTGGTGGGGGAGGGACGAACTGAACCCAGACTGTGTGGTGTGACAGATGAGATACTGAATTTAGGCATTAGTTGTGGTTTTGAATATCCCAAATCTGCTATTTCCTAGGTGTGTGAAAAATCATTTCACCCATACTCTCAAATTCCTTATCCAGTAAAGTGAGGAGGTTTGATACTAAGGTTGGCCTTGGAATTAGAAGGTTCAAATCCTTGTTCCAACCCCAATCTGTTCTACTTCAGCTAAGAGGTTAGATCACTTCTTTAAGGTCCTGTCCAGTTTTAAATCTCAAGTCTGAGATGGGCAAGCACAGGATCTTAAATTCAGTCCTGGGGCCTTCCTTTCCCTTGAATTATATTTCTCTTCTCTTTAGAGGGAATAAATATAAGGAGCTACCTTGTCACTGCCTTAATGAGAGTTGAGGCATTCAATAAATATTTGTTGAATGAGTCATTTGTTTCCTAGGCTAAAACATTAATAAAAATTTGGTATTGAAAGTAGAGCCTGCGTAGACCATCCCCAGCTAACAGACAGAAGATAAAAGCCAGAAGATAGACATCCACACCTTGTTAGAAAACTCATGTTGATTTTAGGCTGTGGGGATGTTTGTGCATCAGCCAGAAAGCATTCCTATCATAGAGGAGGATGCTGGCTTATTTATAAGGGAACCTTTTTTGGATTGATTGCCATGGAAATGGAATGAACGATGGACCTGTCCTTTGAGGGAGTCAAAAAAGAAGGAAAGACTGAGAGTGATTTCACTGGACCTCAAGCTTCTGATGACTGCTGATATCAATTGAGTATGTAGTTTTTTAAGGAGCACATTTTACCATCACACTTACATTACGGAATCGGAATCTGAAGAGGCCTCCAAGGGTATCCTAGTCCAATATAGTCCTGAGTTTGGAATCTCCTGGAGAACCTTTGCTTGAAGACCAGGGGTTGAGCTGGGAGCTCATTACCTCCTGAGGCAGACTAGACTATGTTTCCATATCTTGTAACTTTAAGATCTTAATAGTGCCTACTGCAGAGATACGGATACTTTTAATATGGAGAAAAAGTATTGTGTGTTTACAAGGGATGTTAGGCTTTAAAAACAATGCTTCAGAAATGAACAGTGCATAGGTGCTTCTTCTGATAGAACCGAAAGAATATTAGTTCAGTTCCCAAGTCTGTCCTTATTTGTCATAGGCCTATGGGCAAGCCATTTAATTATTTTCTTGGAGCCTAATTTTCCTCCAATATAAATGAGGAGAATAATATTTGACCCATATATCTCACAGTTTGAAGTATTTATTCAATTATGTATGTGTTATAAATGTGAACTATTTTGTTTGGGAGAGTGAGGTGCATTACCTGAGGTTTGAATCTTATTCCCCAAACTTTAAGCATGGATATTCAGTCATTAGAGCTTATTCTTTAAATTTTGTGAATTTATTTCAAGACTTGCATGATGGAGAACAGATTGCTCTTGGAAGTAAAAAAAAAATCCCAAGAAGATACTTTGAAAATATCTATAGTAAAATGCCCAATATGGCTACAATATGAAGAAAATCTTGCCTTTGCCTTTCTAAGAAGAGATGATTTCCTGTGCTTAAGTTGAAAGATTAATTTAGATCAGTGGTTCCCAAACTTTTTTGGCCTACCGCCCCCTTTCCAGAAAAAATATTACTGAGCGCCCCCTGTCACATACTATCACCGCCCCCTTACAGTTATTCACCACCCCCAAATGCACTTGTGGCCATCACCGCCTTCCTAAATCGCTGCAGCACCCACCAGGGGGCGGTGGCATCCACTTTGGGAATAACTGATTTAGATTATAGAAATTAGAATCTTGGCTGCTGCTGGGAAGTCGGTTTTTAAAAACTGATGAAATACTTTGTACAGAATTTGAGGCATCATGACATAGTAGATAGAGGGCTGGCCTTCAGAAGATGAGGGTTCAAGTTCTGCCTATGACATATACTCTCTGTGACAGGTCATTCAAGTTGGGCATTCTTGGGCAAGTCATTCAACTTCCTCAGGGTTCTCAGGCAACTTTCAGAGACTCTAGGTTACTGATAGAACTCAGTGGGAGAGAGTTTCCATGTTGAGGGTTGCCACACCAAATTAAATCACTAGTCTAGACTTTTCCCCTTCCACTCCCTTCCCCACCATTTTGGGCACTTTGGGAGAGATTCCAGCCCTCACAGAGTTCCTAGTTCAATAGGGAAAATGTGACCTACCCATAACTGTAACATAAGAGCCTAAGAAATAGAAAGGGATTCTGGTCCATATGTATGCTTGCCACCCCTGTAGGCTCGTACCTTCTTTTCTGTGATTATCCCTCTTACCTACTGGCTGTGTCTTTCAGATGACTTTGGGAAGCTCCTCCTTGCAGAGGTCATGCTGGAGCAATGTTTGAAGGAGAACATTGCTTACATAAAAGAATGCATCCCTTTGGTGGAGAAGAACCTACCCAAAATATGTGAAGCCAAAAAGTATCTGACTAGCATCCTCAACAAAGGGAAATTGTCGGTAAGTAGTTAAATTGGATTGGGGATGGGGATTTGGGGGTTAGAGATGAGGCATTGTGTGTCAAGGTAAAAATGGCGGCATCCTCCTGAAGATTAGGAATTCATTTCAGGATGCATTTATGAGGTGTACCTACTGCGCAGAGGGACAAGATAGTGTGGGACTTGGAGTCAGGATGATTTGGATTCTTATCTGTCTCATTTAATTACTAGCTGTGTGATCTTGAGCAGGTCTCTTAACTTTTCTGAACCTCAGTTTCCTTACCTGTAGATTAAGGGGTTAGACTGGATGGCCTCTAATATCCTTTCCAACTTGAACTCCCATGATCCTTGGATCCCCTAATACAGTGATGGGCAAACTTTTTAAAGAGGGGGCCAAAGGAAAGGAAATACTCCTCTGTCAGTCTGTTTCTAAGGCAACTCTTTCGAAGTTTCATTGTACTGTATCCTACTCATTGTATTCGTCAGATTAGGAATAATGTCGCAGGGGCTGATAGAACATTTCAGGGGGCTACATCTGCCCCGCGGGCCGTAGTTTGCCCATCACTGCCCTAATACATTTGTGCTTTGTAACATGGACTAGGTACTCGCTCTCTCAGTGCTCTGGGCAGCTCTCTAAGCCTGTAAATTATAGTTGAGTTACTAATCTACTTTAGTGAGAGGAGGAACTTCCATAGCTGCCCCCACTTCCCCCAAGAGACCACAGGTCAAACTCCCAGGGCCCCAAGGCACAGCAAAGTATTGTGCTAGGCCCTGAGAGAGATGCAAAGCACTGAGCTGGACCTGGATCTTGCTTTCAGTAGCAGAAAACCATAGACTATAAATGCTGGGAGAAACCTCAGAGATCCTGGTCTAACTCCTTCATTTTACAGGTGAAGAAAGAGGGCCAAAGGGCTGAGGCAGTTCGCCCTGGGTCACATAGCTGGGTGATGACAGGGCTAAGACTGACCGGGGGCCCACCTACTGGCTGGGTAATTCATGTGGGAGTGATCTCAGGGAGTCCAAGTCAGAGCCTCCATAACTAGGAGGTTATTCTGAAAAGGTTCATGTGGAACAAAGATGAATTTGGATGCGTACGTCCTGGAGCACTCCCTCCCAGCCATGCACTCCAACCTTCTAGCTGGGGTCTGCTCCATTCAACACACATTCATTAAGCTATGCGTTATGAGGGATACAGAGCAGAGAGGATTTTGTGTTGCTTTCCTTATTCTTGGGTTGGACTGCCTTGCCCAGGACTGAAATGGCTTTACTTGAGAAGAAATATATTCAAATGTTTTTAATATTTAAATGGAAATCCATGCTGGTGAATTCACTGGACTGACATTGGCTTTTGGGACCTTTTAAGTGGAGCTTCCTTTTCTGAGGATGGGCAGCCACACCTATGTGACTTAGCTGCCTGGGGACCCTGGGAGATTGGGAATTGGGCCCTAGCCACACACATTCAGGGCTGGACTATAGGATCATAGGATCCTGGACTGAGAGGGGAAAGGGACCTTAAAAGTCCATCAGTCAGTCTAATCTCATTTTACAAATGTGAACACTGAAGCCTGGAGGCATGAACAGGACTTGCCTAAAGAAGTCCCCAGCTTGTAGGTAGTAGAGGCAGAAACTGAACCTGGGTCTCTCCAAAACTAGGGGTTTTCCCATTATTCTCTGCTCCTTTCTGACATGCCATATTGCTTTCACCTACCTGTATAAACTGTGAAAATAAAGTATTTAAATAAAAATTGAAAGGTTAGTGATGTCTTATTTTTGTTGGCCTGGAACAAAAGATGAAACGTTCTGCCAGATCTCTTCTTATGTGTCCCTAGAACAGGTCCTTGTGAAGAAGAGAAGGCCAGAGATTGGTCTTCCTGTTTTATGTATGGTACAGCTTAGAAATAGGAATTTCCTTAGCTTACCCAGCCCTAGGACCAGAGCCTGGGTAGGCATCCTGACTCTCAGCCTAAGGCTCCTTCTACAGGTCACACCCCATCACTCCAGAAGGACATTTTTGCTTTTTCTTCATCTCTTAAAAGTAGATCATCAGATCTTGCCCTATATTTATTTACCTCATACTATTATTCTCCAGCAAAGTTCAAAGCCCTTTCTCTCAATTGGCCCATTAATTTTCTCTATTTCCTTATGAGGGAAGGGCAAGGAGTAGGCATTTTGATGATTATCATCACCATCTTCATTATTATAGGTGCTGGGAGTAGTGAGTCTTGGCCTCACAGAAGTGAGGAAACCAAGGTATAGGGATCAGTAAAAGTTGCACAGAGTTAGAGTCCAGTAAAAGGCAAGTCTCAGCTTCCAGGGATTCTTGAGCTTTTACAAACTCCTCTTAACTCTTCAGAGGACAACACAGGCCTGGGTCCTTTATTTGGCAGCAGCCTTGTGCTGGGCTCTGCTCTTGAGTCTGCTTTCACTCTGCATGAGTGACTGCTATATCCAGTCTTTCCTCATTCCCTCCCTTCCTCTCCTTTAACCTGGTATCTATTTGTATGTGTGTTCTTTTCCTCAGGAAAACGGAAACTCCCTGAGGGCAAGAGCTGTTTAATTTTTTTTTATTTTATAGGCACAGGGTCTGACACAAAGAGTCTTAGTAAATTCTTATTGACTGATCCCCTTGCTTTTAAGGTGTCCTTTTTTTTTTTTCCAAGGAGTTAAGTACCTGTCTTCTCCATTCTCACTCCTGACTTCATGACTAATCATGTCACTCCCCTGGTCAAAGACTTTCAGTGGCTCCCTGATGCCTCCAAGATAAAAATACAAACTCCTTAGCTTAGCATTTAATTTAGCCCTTTAGAATCTGACTTCAGCCTTTGTTCTCAGACTTTTCCATGTTATTCCCCTCATGCATTCCATGTTCTAGCCAAACTACCCCTTGGCTGCTCCCCAGACATGATTATCTCCTTCTTCCAAGTCTCTGCTTGCAAAGCCTTTTCTTCATGTATTCCTTCCTAACCTTGGTATCTTGAAACTCCTCTCTTCATTCAAGGCTCTATCCAAGTGCCATGGACTACATTATCACCTACTATGGTGCTTCATCATAAATACTTACTAATTAATTTCATTTCTGTTCTTTGCCTCTACTCCAGTTAGAACTTCTCCCCCCCCCCCCCCCCCCGCTGAAACGACTTTGTATTTACTTATAATGTAAACTCCATTTTGACATTTGTGCTGCAGTACCTAGCTTTGTTCCTATGCCTATGCTAGCTGGTGCTTAATGAGTGCTTGAATTTAATTTTTCTTCTAGATCCTCAGCTCTGACTTTCCTGGTCTCCCTCTCTATTCTGTCTCAGCCAATGGCAGGAGTGGTCATACCTTGGACCTTTCCATGCAGCTCAAAACTGTTATGTCTCCTTCTTTGAAGCTCTGAAATTACCTTCTAGGATCATGACTTCTTGGACTTGAATGTGAACTCTATTCCTAGCTGTGTGACCTTGGACAAGTCATTTAACCCCCACTACCTGGTCCTTACTGCTCTCATGCCTTGGACCTGATCATTAGTATCGATTCTAAAAAAGTAAGGGTTTAAAAAAAAAAGTAAAAGAAAATGAAGTCTTATTTCTAGTTCTGTGATATCACCTTGTCTCACTTCAGCTGGGTAGATAGAATCTTGGAAATGGATGGGGACCACCTAGAAGGTTGCCTAGTAACTGTAATTGATCAAGAATATTGTGTAGCTAGGCAGAGTGATGGAGAACCAGCCTTTCCTGGTGACTTTCTTTTCAGTCAGCCCACAGTGGATTCTGTTATTTATTTTTTACCCATTCCTAGTTTTGCTTCTGGGGCCGAGTGGCACAAACCTTAACCCCTTTTCCATTTGACACCCCTTCATGCTTCTTGAACACAGCAGTCCTGACCTTTAAACAGATTAGACACTGGGTGTAGGGGAAGATTGTAGTTGTAGAGAGAGTCTGATTCAGATGTAAGTTGGTATAGGTGACCTTTAGAGGTCTGTTTAACTTGGAGGTTCTGGGATTTCCCTCTCTCCCCACATCCTCCCTTTGATCTTATCTTTAACAGTTGAATATATTTGATTTCTTCAACATGTTCTTGTATGGCATGATCTTGAGACCCTTCCCTTCTCTAGGCTCCTCCTATCTTATCAATATCTTAAAAATGTGATCTGACCAGGATAGGACAAGTAGGACCATTTCCTCCCTAGTTATGGAGATGATATTTATCTTAATATAACCTAAGATCTTTTTTATCATTTCTGGCTGCGTGACATCTGCTGGATCCCATTGATTCAAGGCACTTAGGTTGTGGATAGAATGCTTCACACAGAGTCAGGAAGATCTGAGTTCAAATCCTGAACCAGACACTAACTACTTACTCTACCTGCCTCAGTTTCTTCATCTGCCAAATGAGGATAATAATTTCTCCTACCTTATAGAGTCATTGTGAGGATTAAAGTAAGATAATGTTTGTTAAAGTGCTTTGCAAACGTTAAGGCACTATATATAAATGTTAGCTATTGATATTGTCATTGTTGTTATTCTGCAGCATTTTGTTGTTGTTGTTAATGCTATTATTATTCATTGAGCCTGCAGACTGGCCAGAGCCTTCATTTTTTTTTTTTCCAGATGTATTTCTGTGTAGCCTTTTCTTTTTCAACTTGAACTTATAAAGTTGACGTTTTTGAACCCAAGTGTAAGACTGCTTCAATTTTTACCTTATTAGAGTTCAGCTAGTTGGGATAGAGAGAGTCAGCTCTAGAGATGGGAGATCCTAGATTCAAATATAGCCTGAGACACCTGCTAATTGTATGACCCTGGGCAAGTCACTTAACTCCAATTGCCTATTCCTTAGTACTCTTCTGTCTTTGGAATTAATACTTAATATCTATTCTAAGACAGAAGGTAAGGGTTTAGAAAATTATCTTATTAGAGTTGGCCCAAAATTCTAACCTTTTGATTTTTTTGATTTTGACTTTGTCATTCCAAAGTGATCTCCCTCCTGACTTTGTCATTTGTAAATCTGATAAGTATGCTGTCAATATATATCCAGATCCCTGATAAAAATGTTAAACATTAAGCCCAGGACTGAGGACAGATCCCTAAAGCCACTTCAGTAGAGACTGTGTGCTTTCTAAATGGACATTGAACCATTAATGACAACTCTGAATCCACCTGTCTACTTTAAATCTTTTTTTTTTTTTTTTTTCAAATTTTACCTTTTGTATTAGACTAGATTGGTTCCTAGGCAGAAGTAAAAGTTAGACAATTGGGGTTAAATGACTTGCCTCAGGGTCACCCACCTAGCTGCCCCCAATATCTTTAATTTGAATAAAGTCTTTGACAAACTACATCTACTGAATTCTCCTGGTTTGTTTTTTTTTTTGATTGTTGTTGTTTTTTTACCTTTCCCCCACAAATGATTTTTTTTTTTTTACTACATAGATTGTTCTCAAAGAAGTCTTCCATCTTTGAATCCTCACATCTAGTTTTATCTGTTCTGGTTTATACTCATTATCTGCTTTGTTTTTACTAAAGTGTTCATGAACGTCTCTAAGGTAGAAATCCTTAATCACGAAAGGGTCTGTGCATTTCAGGAAGTTCATTAACTTTCCATCTTTATTTTTATTCATGGAAATTTTCCCCCTCTATTTTCTCTTTATTACTGTGACACTTAGCATTTCCTTGAATTGTGAATGTAGGCAACAAACCAAAGTAGATTTAGGAGTACCTATGACTTTTTCACCAATAGAAATCACAATTTCCTATCACATAACATTTGTTACAGACATCATATGTATGCTCATCACTACTTTGAAATTACTATACTACTTATCAGACCTACCACTTGTGATCTTGTGATCACAGCCTGCCTGTCTAGAGACCCTATTTCCACACCATTTGTTCCCTTTGTAGTCTTATCTATTTTATTTTATGCTCTTAAGAGCATTCTGAGAACAAGCCCATTGGCTTCACCAGAACCCCTGGTCCAGTTATGGGGAAGTCATAGCACCATAATGAGTGAAATTGCTATAGATTTATGTTCTCCTATTTCTAGTGGGCTCTCCTGACACAAACATTCTTCCCCATTTTTTCCTATTGTATTTCTTCTAGTCATTGTTTTAAAATTCTCTTTCCTTAAGCCCCCAGATCTCTATCTCTGTCTCTCCCTCCCTTCTTCTCTCTGTCTCTCTCCATCCTCCCTCCCTCCCTTCCCCCCCACCCCCTCTCTCTCTGTTTCTTTGTCTCTCTTTGGTCTCTATCTCTGTCTTTCTCATCTCAGATAGTCCATTCAAAGCTTTCTTCTAAACCTCAAAATCCCCCTACGTCTTCACTCACTTGTTCTTCCTCTGCTCTAGAGTCTAGACTCTGAAATGCAGGTCTTGGTCTCTGGTCAAGACCATTGACTTTATTTTTTTCCTGAATTTCACCTGGCTGGGGCTCCTCAGAGGGGATCCCTTCATGATTGTTGGCCACCTGCCCTCTCCAGTTCTTCCCAAATATATATGAACGGGTCTACTCATCTTTAAAAACTTCCCCTTGATCCTTCTCTCCCCTGAAGCTATCATCTCTGACCCCTTTCCCAATTAAACTAGAGAGAGTGCTTGGTTTTTTGAGCTCTCCACTGCTGACCCATTTCTCCCTGTTTTTTGTGTTGTTCCATCAGGTTCCACCTATCCCAAAGCTCTACCGAAACTCTTCTCTCCAGCTTAATAACAATCTTTTTGTTGCTAAACCTAGCAATCTAAGTTCTTGTCATTCTGTTTGGGCAGCTTTTAACAACTGTCCACTACCACCACTCTCCCTCCCTGGCTATAGGGGCCCTCTTTTCTTGGTTCTTTTCCTACCTGTATGACCATTTCTTTCTCAGTTCCTTTGGCAGCATCTGCTTCCATCTCTCTCCCACCCACTAATTGTGCACTACTTCTGGGGCTTCTTCTCTCCTTATCTCTTTGCCTATGCGTCCACTCCTATAAATTGTCTTTACAAAAATGACTCCTATATCAGTGTCTCCAGCTCTAACCAATCTCTAAGATTTTTATGCTGGATCCCCAATGTATCTGTAACAGAATTCTACTCTCTACTACCCCTGCAACCTACCCCTACCCTCACCAGCTTTATTGCAATGGAAGGTGCCACCATTTTCCCATCTGCCTAGTTTGATAGTGGCAGAGTAAATCTATAATCATTTCTCTCATCCAGTACACAACACAAAGTGGCCAACCTGTTTATGTTACAATTAAGGAAACTGGCTTCTGGAGGTTGTAACTTCCCAAAGTCATCCATAGATACCATGTCAGATGCAGGATTTGAACCCAGATTCTCGATTCCACAGCCAGGACTTTTTGCTCTACACCCAGACCACTTACATGAACACTGGTCTAGTTAGTCACCTTTTATCTGAGCTATTGTCATTAATCTCCTGCTTCCATGCTTTCCTGTCTCTTCTCTAGAGGTCTTCTGAAGGTATACTCCCTTTAGTGTGGCTCTTTGTTTCTTCCAAGATAAAATACAGACTGGAATGAAAAGCCCTCTCCAATCCAGCTGCAACGTACTTTTCCATTCCTCTTTTATATTACTTTCCTTCAGGAACTCCAGATTCTAGCCAAGTTGGATTTCAAGTTGTTGCTGGAACTTCCATTTATTACTTGAATGCATTTCTATACATTATCTCCTCTCTTATTCAAGATGAGCGGCTTTCTCAATCCACCTTTTAAAAATATTTGTACACTACCTTTCTCTTTGTATTGGATCTTTTTTATTTTTTATTTTTTATTTTTTTTTTAAACCCTTAACTTCTGTGTATTGGTTCATAGGTGGAAGAGTGGTAAGGGTGGGCAATGGGGGTCACACAGCTGGGAAGTGTCTGAGGCCAAATTTGAACCCAGGACCTCCCATCTCTAGGCCTGACTCAATCCACTGAGCTACCCAGCTGCCCCCTGTATTGGATCGTTTTTAAAGCCCCTGTATTGGATCGTTTTTAAAGGCTCAATTCAGATCCTCCCTCCTCCCCATCTCTACTCTACTCTCCTTCTCTCCTTCCTCCTCCTAATTACCTTTTGCTTCTCTGCATAGGTGCTATTAGCTCTCTCACATTCCCCTTCCTGTCCCCCACCTCCCCACCATACTCTTGGAGAGAGAATTAGGGCAATTTTATTTCTGGCTTTTTATACTTGACAGCTAGCTTCCAGTTTTCCTGCACTCATTTATCTAGTTTTGGCCCCTTAAAAAAAATCTCTTGCCTCTTCTGAATAAGTGCGTTGTAGTTTTACCCAAATGTCCTGGATGCTAATCTCTATTTTATTAAATTTCATTTTGAGATTTGGCCCACATTCTAGCCTAGGATCTTTTTAGATCCTGATTGTCATATATTGTTCATTATCAGTCTGATAAGTACAGATTGTCATATATTGTTTGTTATCAGTCTGATAAGTACAGTAGACTGTTTCTGCATTAATCTAAGGCATTGATAAAACAGAAGGCAGCCTGCCGTGGATCATGGGGGCACAACACAGAGACCTTCTTTTAGGAATCATTAGTGATTATTCTTCAGATCTGGCTTTTCCACCAGTTCTGAATTTACTTGGGTCAACATCTAGCCTACTTCTCTTCCTCTCTCCCACAAGATTAGGAGGAAAGGCTCTGTCAGGTGTTTTGCTAACAGTTCCTTATCTGCTAATGATTGTTTCTTTTCAACTCATTAATTGGGGATAGAGGCTGGACCTGTGATTCATTGGCAGAGGTACTCTTCAAGAGGAAACTCCTTTTACCAATGATGATTGTGTCTTTCTGCAACTTAATATTTTAGAGCAGTGATGGGCAAACTACAGCCTGCGGGGTGGCCCCCTGAAATGTTCTATCAGGTGGCACAGGCATTATTCCTAATCTGATGAATACAGTGAGTAGGATACAATGAAACTTTGAAAGAGTTGTCTTAGAAACAGACTGACATATGAGCATTTCCTTTCCTTTGGCCCCCCTCTTTATAAGTTTGCCCATCACTGTCTTAGAGAGTTGCTCAGAACACTGAGAAGTTAAATGATTCACCCAGAATCACACAGCTATGTTAGCAGCAGAACTTGAACCCAGTTCTTCCTTGCTCTAATCTGACTTCCTTTTAGAATTTTTTTCTGGCTCTGTTCTCTTCCCTTTAAAAAACATTGGGATTGCATTTCTCTTTCTTCAAGATCTTCTAAAGCTTACCTACTTTGTCTTAGCAATGAATGAATGAACAAATCAATGAATGAAAAAGCTTTTAAGAGTTTACTCTGATCCAAGCCCTGTACTTAGGGCTGGGGATACAGGTTGGGATAGTTCCTGCCCTCCAGGAGCTTAGATTTTCAACCCAGGAGACAACAATAAAGGGAATGGAGATTGGGGAAGTTTTAGCCCCATGAAAGGAGCAATAGGGCAGTCTGTGGCCACTTTCTTTGGCAGGTGGGGCTTTGCTAGTGTGTTGATTTGTTTACGTCCTTAAAGCCAGAGAAATTCAAAATAGTGAAAAGTGTCTGGACCTTGGAGTTCTGAAGCAGTAAAAACTGTGATCTTGGGCAGTCGCCTAAGATAGAAGAAAAGAAGTACTGACTGGCATAGATAGAGAGAATTTCCTCATTCAGGAGTTCCCTCTGCCAGAGAAATCCCAGGCCCAGGCCTAGCTTGGTGTAAGGAAATGGGGGAAAATGTCTGGGTGAAAAGGAAGCTGGAGATGGAATCACCTTTGAGCCTTTAGTTTCCTGAGATGTAGTTTGTCCCGTCAATTTAATGTCATCAAGGTGCTGCTGGATCTTTATTCTCCTTCTCCTCTTTGAGTGTCTGCCCTGCCATTATTCAGCTGTTTATGTTGCACTTTGTATGACCATTCCTTTAGACCAAGAGAAAATAGAAGCAAAGTCGTGCCAGTTAAAGCCCTGTCCACCACGTGGCAGCCCGATGCCTTCTCCCCACAGTGGGAGCTCCCTCTAACAAAACAAAAACCCTATTTGTTGTTTTCCTTGGTTTGAGTAATTCTGGTGCTATTCTTTCTTACAGGACTGGACCATGTCATTCTTATGTGTTCATTCAGTACTCTTTGTTCTTCTGTCTTTTTAAAATGGGAGTTTGTTGATGCATTTCATGTGCTTCCATATTAGTCTCTTTATTATTGGAATTATTGCACTTAGAATCCTGAGTTTCACTTTTTTTTTTTAAAACCTTCGTTACATCATAGATCAATAATATGTATTATTTCTAAGGCAGAAGAGCGGTAAGGGCTAGGCAATGGGGGTCAAGTGACTTGTCCAGGGTCATACAACTAGGAAGTGTCTGAGGTCAAATTTGAATCCAGGACCCTCCCCTCTCTAGGCCTGGCTCTCCATTCACTGAGCTACCCAGCTGCTCACAGTGAGTTTCACTTTTGAGAACCATCTATCCTCCTATGCTATGTATTTTCCTCTATAGGATATTAGGTCATGTTCACCTATTTTTGAATCCTTGGGAATGTGCTCTGCTAAAATCTACCAGTTTTGACTTCCTCAAATGAAGTAAGTGGCCCCGTCCCAAATCACTCCCCATCTCAGTAAGTGACTCTTTTATTTTTTTTTAACCCCTACTGTCTGGCTTTGAACTGGTACTAAGTTTTTGTCTACTGGGCACCATGTAGCTGCCTTTAGCATTTGTGGTTTGTTGGCATACGGATCAGAATACCAAAACCTTTCGCAGTTTTCTGCTCTCGATGTCACTGTCATTGTCTGAGTTGTTCTCCTAGGACTGCTCACCTCATTCTGAATCACTTCCTAGAACTCTTCCCAGTTTCCTCTGAGACGGTCAGTTTTTCACTTCTGGCTCTGTGATATTCTTCTCTATTCCTGCCCTTCACCCACTGAGCCCCCCTGCCGTCGCTGGGTTTTCTGCCCTTTGGAAGAACGAAAGGAACCAGGCAGGGCGTCCCCAAAGTCTTGGTGACAGCGTAAGATTATATACCAAGGCCTGGATCGCGTGTGTTAGCAGGAAGTCAGAAACAAGACTTTGCTGGTTAGAGCAGATGCCCAGAGCAGCCTCATGGCCGCTCTAGCACTTTGGGGAGACTTTTTTGGCCTTTTCCCCAAACCTTCACTCCCCTACACTCTCCTTAATCTGTCTCGGACCTCGGGGATGCCTCCCTTCCCATCCCAGAGGTGCTCCCGCCAGTCGGCCTCCCAAGCTTCTTATTTCTCCTTCTGCTTTGTTTCCTGCTCGTCCCAGGCCCTGGAATTGTTCGTAGCAGCTTTTGGACTGTGGTTATCAGAAATAGTGCGAGGGGCAGCGAGGTGGCCCAGGGAGTGGCTAGAACCCCAGCCCTGAGCCAGGAGGGCCTGGGTTCAAATCTGCCCTCCAGACACTTTCCAGCTGTGAGACCCCAGACAAGTCACTTAACCCCCACTTGCCTAGTCTTTGCCTTCCTGATTTAGTGTTATTACTAAGAGAAAAAGTCATGGTCTTAAAAAATAGAGCAGGGGCCAAAAGGGGTTACAAGTGATTGAAATGGAGGCCATGGACCATGAAGTTTAATGAGGGAAGTAGCGGCCCTCAACAGAACCCGGCTCAGGCAGGGGAACCTTTGTTTGGGGGGGGGGGGTACCCCGTGACGTTTTGCTTTTTAAAGGTCCCTTACTCTCAGCATTTCACCTAGTGGGGAGGAGACGAGCGGCGGCCTAGCGGGACATGTACCATAGGAAGCCAGGCCTGGCTTCAGCTTTCCTCCCAAGTCACTGCCCTGGGCGCGAGTGTTCATCTAGAATTAGGGCTTGGTCCCTTCCAGGCTGCAGGCTTCCTGCCAAGGCCTCGTGGAGGCCGGCGGCCTGGTCCGCTGTTCTGGGGGGGGGGGGGGGCAGGAAATCTTCCTAGGAATCGGAGGTTTGGGTTGTAGTGAGGTGCCGGAGAAGGGATGGGGGGCTGCGTTCTCCCTCTCCCGAGAGGTTGCCCGCGGCTCGGTGGGTGCCCTCGCTTCCTTGCTCAGACCCGCCAGCGCCCTCTCCTTCCTTCTGCTGTTCCTCCTCCGTGCCCCGGGCCTCTCACTCGTGGCTACACCGTCCTCTTCCCCTTTGCTCCCCTTTATCTCCTGAAGTAGCGGCAGTCCTGTGAGGCAGGCAGGGCGACTTGATTCCCATTTTACACGTACAGCCAAGGCACAGGCGTAGAATTGCCCGGCAAGTTTTTGTTAAAAATAGGAATTGGGCCTCAAGTCTTCTGACTCACATGCCAGCCTTCTTCCTGCCACCACTGTAAATAGAATAGAGTCCAATTATTTCAGCAGGCGTTTTAGTTACCAAGTACCCCACTGGGCTGCGTATGCCGCTTGCACAGGAGACATGAGCGAATGAATGGAGGTTCCAGAGAGCTGCTCATAGAGTTCGGGGGTCTCCAGATTTGTTTTGGATCACACGCTGTAAGAACGGTTTTGTGCATGATCCCTAGTCTGTGAATATGTATTTGTTTATATGTATGTGTGACAGCCACGTGCCCCCCTCAGAACATAGCCCCCCATATGCCGTGTGAGTACGTGGAATATTCCTTTCAAGGTCCCCCACACACCACCTCTCCAGTGTGGCAGCTCCTCCTGGAAGGAGGCTCCTTTTGTGAAGAGGCCTGAATGACAGCCCTTCAGCCACCCTCAGGTTGTCTTCCCACGTGAGACTGGAGCCCGTTGGAGGGCAGGGATGCCTTTTGCTCGTATCTGTCCTCAGTGCTTAGCATGCGCATGGCATATATTGAGCCTTTATCCTTTTCCTTCTTTCCTGAAGAGGTCCAGCCTCTCCAGAAATCCTGCGTGGATTCTTTCACCTTAAGGAGGGAAGCCAAAGACTGGGAAAACAATGGGAATCGGGCTTTAGGACACAGAGAGATCTGCAGTGTGGTGTCAGGGAAATGAGAGAGAGACAGAGACAGAGAGAGACAGAGAGAGGGACTGAGACTGTGCCCCCACTCAACCATTTAGTATACATTTTTCAGCATTGGGGGTTTTCTGGTGTCCAGAGGCTGACCACTTTTTCAGATGTTAAGTGTAAGTCTTTGACATTCCAAAAGACCTTTACAAAGTTCAACAAAATTTCAACCCAATCCATTGTGAGGATTCAGAAATCAATCATGTGGAATATTAGAAATATGTCCATATTAGTCTGATCCATGAACACTTTGCTCAATGGAGTCAGCTTTTGAATACATCTTTAATAGCTTCATGATTCGCCTTTTACTGAAACCCTTCATTTTCTCCCTTCAGAACTTGAACATAGAGTAGAAATTAAAAAGGATGGGGTGAAGGTGAAATGTTTGGTCCTAGAGTCACTAGGGAGCTGCTGGAATTTATTGAGTAAGAGTGTGATGTGGCCAGATTTTAACTTTAGGAGAATCACTGGTAAGTGCAGAAGATGGTATGGGAGGAGAGCATAAAGACACTTGAAGCAGGAAGACCAATTAGAAAATGGTTACAAATAACACTTTGAAAGCTGGAAAACCTCTTGACTAATACAGTGGCCCTCCAGAATTCCAGAGGGTCTATGAAGAAACCCAGTGTCTTCCCTCTGGCACATAGGTAATAAATGTAGGTACAGAGCAAGAAATAGAGAATTGCCTATTCAGCCAAAGAGGGCTTGACTATCCATATTTGTTACAAGAGATGTTTTTCTTTTCTTTTTTTAGGGGTGAGGAGTGAGGAGAGAAAATAGATTTTTGCTAATAAAAAAAATAGAGATTGGGGGTGCTCCATGATGCATACACTTTCAGATTAAGTTACCATATTTTTTTTTTCTTAATCTTTACTTTCTGTCTTACAAATTGAGGGGAAGGCTGGAGGTCTGTGGTGTCAGTGAGGGTGGCTTGGCTCCCTTACCCCAAGGTCAGGTCTTCATTCCAGGCCAGAGTAGCCCAGTAGAGTCATTTGATGCAGGCAGGGAAGGAGGAAGAGCAGAGGGGATACAGAAAGGCTGCTCAGGAAGGGCTTCTGGGGGTACCTCAGGTTTAGAGCAGAAAGAAGCCCGAGGGGGCAGCTGGGTGGCTCAGTGGACTGAGAGCCAGGCCTAGAGATAGGGAGGTCCTAGGTTAAAATCTGGCCTCAGATACTTCCTAGCTGTGTGACCCTGGGCAAGTCACTTAAACCCCCTTTGCCTATCCCTTACTGCTTGTCTGCCTTGGAACCAATACATAGTATTGATTGATTCTAAGATGGAAGACAAAGGTTTAAAAAAAAAAGAAAAGAAAGAAAGAAGCCCAAGAAGCTGAAGGCCAGCCTCTTCCTTTCCCAGGCCATGAGTCTGAGGTCCAGAGGGGTCACAGCAGCAGTCTGGCATATGGATAGAACTGGTAGGCCCTGGGTTTAGAGCTTGTCTGGGCTGCTTACCAGCTATGTGGGCCCTGGGCTAGTCACTTGACTCTGTTTTGTCATTTATAAAATAAGAGAATAAGAGCATCCATCTCCCAAGGCTGTTTTTAGGATCTAATGAAATAGTCTAGGCAGAGTGCTTTGCAAACCCACAAAGTGCTGTGTTTATTATGTATGTATGTATGTATGAGTTGTTATTCTATAAGCTGGCCACTCTAGTCTCCTTAGCTGGGATTTGACCTTGGTTCTCTGCCGAGACCAGCACCCTGGCTTCCAGGAGCCATTTTGCCTCAAGGATGCCCTGGCCTGGGTCAGGGGCTGTGGGTTTGGTGGAAGGCATTTGTTCCGTGTGGGCAGGAGGCTGGGATGCAGACGGACTTTTGCTACCCTTGCTGCTTGTTGTTTTAGCCGCAGTATATGCGAGAGGCCATGCTGATCCTGGGAAAGCTGCATTACGTGGAGGGGTACTACAGGGACGCAGTCAGCATGTACGCACTGGCTGGCATTGACAGCATGTCTGTGGAGAACGGGCCTCTGTACCAAATGCGGCTGGTGACCGAAGCGTTTGTGATTAAAGGTAACTGCTGGTTCTCTCCTTGCTCCCTGCCCTCCTCCTTTCCTCCAGGGGTCTTCAGGCCAGTGTCTCACAACACAGCCTAACTTGGGGACCTTGGCTCACCACGGCCCTGGTGGGGGTGGCTTCCTGAAGGACGAGATGGGGGTTTGGGGAAGCTGGGAGCTAGGTGGATGTAAAGTCACGTCCAAGATCCGGTGGGCAGGACTTGTAGAATGGGTGGGCTGACCTGGCTGGGTAGTGCTGGGAAAGTCACTTCATATCCCCGGGCCTCAGTTTCTCCATAAATCACCCAAGGAGAACACCTGTCTTAGCTGCCTCATGAGATTATTGTGGAATGGGATACGGACATAGTATTTTTGAGAGTTTGAAAAGTGTGCTATTCAGATTTAAGCTTTGCCACTGGAAAACTCAGCTACTTTTAGCAACTTATTATGGGACAAGACTAGGCACATACGCGTCCAGACAGAGAATACGCCTTCCACCTGGCATTGTGGAAGAATGCACACATAGAGGCCTTCGCTGTGGGTAGGGAGGGCTCTGTGGAGAAGACAGAGCCAGAGGGAGAATCCCCAAACTGCTCTGCCAGCCCCTCCTTTGCCCTGCTTTCATGCCAAGGAGAGTGTGGGCCAGGAGTCTGGGGAAACACAAGGCATCCTGTGACTAGGTCATCTCAGGGACCCCCAGGCCCACGTCAGTCCCTATCCTCCATCTCTCTCTTTCCCCCTCTCCCCTTTGTGTGTCTCTTTCTTCTCCCCGTCCTCTCTTGATCTCTCTCCGCTCATGCTTAAGTAAAAGGGATCATTAGAGCCCATTTTGCAGGGTGCCTTGTGTGCCCTTTTGTCTAATTTTAGGTGTTGCTGTAGGAAAAAATGACCATTCCAGTTTTTTAGGTTGCACTCCAGGACCCAGAGAGATGAAATAATTTTTCTATGTTTCATTGAATTTGTAGGAAGGCTTAGCATGTCTCCTGACACTCAGCTCAGGGCTTTTCTCCTGCAGCCCATCTTGTGTCCCCTGTTTATGCTGTGTTAAATAGGTGACAGTGGGGGGCAGCGGCATCTGCCCAGGACCCTATGTTAGGCGGAGCTCCCCTGGCTCTTGTCCCCAGATGTTTCTGTCTTGCCAGTATCATCCTTATCCCCCTGGGCTCCCGTCTGGCCTAGAGATAATGCCGCTACTACCCTCCCACTCCCAGATTCCCTCTTTGCTCTGCTCCCAGAGGTGGGGCAGCAGATACCTAAGGAGAGGGGCTCCCTGCTGCAGGTATGCGCATGAATTAAGCTGGTCCAAGGTGCTTCTGCCTGGCCTTTCTGCTCCTCCCTGAGTCCTGATCCAGACCATTCCCAGGCTGGTCTGGGCACGTTTAATTTGGGGGTGTGGACCTTGTGGCATTGTTTGCCATCTGGCAGCCACCACTCCTGATCTTGAACTGTGTATGTGTGTGTACACGTGTTTGTGCACACATGGTGTATGTCCATCATTGAAAAAAAATCGTGTCTTCCTTGAGTTTTGTTTTTTTTTTCCATCCCTGCGTCTCCGTCTATCTACTGCCTCTATATTTTATTTGTTTGCTGCCGCTGGGCTGTTTGGGGATTGAGAGCTCTGATGGTCAGAGACCAAGGGACCAGCCATGTTCCCTGCAGTGTGGACGGGTGGCCTGTCCTGCTCTCTCACCCTATTGCATGGAACTATGGCCTTTTTTCCTCATCTGTTTAGTCTCTGTGCTTTGTGTCCCTTGAAGGCACGCCTGGCTTTACCCTCCCCTATGCACCCCGTGTGTAAAGGGATCTGTTGGCTTCTCAGTGGCCCTGCACAAGATTCAGTGATCTGGAGGCGGCGTGAGACAGGGATAGTGGGCCAGGCTGAGGTCTCCATCTCACCCCCTGGCTCTGCCTTAGGGAGCAGGAAAAAGGGGTCTGTGGCAGACTGTGTGGCCCAGAGCACAGTCCTCCAGGCTGCATTGGTTCCTCCCAGTTTGTCCTTTCGGTCGGAAGTCCCTCCCTTCCCACGTGCAGTAATCGCCCTCTGCGCCGGCCAACTCCTTCCCTTCTGGGTCCGAGAAGCACCTTTCGCCTGCACTCTCCAGAGACGGGCCACGTGCTCTCCCATTCGCAAGCGGAGCAGAAAGTAGCCCGCATGGAGGCTTCCCATATGGAACAAATGCCGTATGTGTCCGCACCTGTCAAACACCCCTGCTTCCATCTGAGGAGCGCCTTGGATCCCCAGGCTCTGTGCGGGCGCTGCCCAGCCTGGCCCCACAGCCTGGCGGCCTGCCTTGGGGTCTCCTCTGGGCTCTCAGCTTCTTAGTAGCAGTCAGGACTCACAGCCAGTTTCCCGTGAACCTTATTGCTTTTCTGGAGCAGCCGGGGTGCTCTGCTGAGTAGCCTCGTTCATTTACTGTGGAGCAGCCCAGAAGGAAACTCATGAATCCAGAGAAAGCAGGCCAGTGCCTCTTGGCTGGTTCTCTTTGAGCAGCAAAGGCTTCTGGGCTTCTCTTGCCCTGTTAAGCTCACAAAGACTTCCTCACACTCTGACTCTGAAGCAGATTGTACCCGTCTGGCTCCCCTTTCCTAGATGACGTCACTGAGTCCCTGAGATGGGTGCCTCCCCCCCCACAACCTGCAGCAGGGAATGAACTGGAGGCTGGCCTCCAAGCTAAGCCTTAGATTCCTGAAACAGAGGATCGATCTCTTCTAGGTGGGGAGGGGCTACTGTCCTGGGCCTGACAGGGTTCCTCTCCCTCGACCTTTCACTCTTCCCCACATCTTGGTTCTTGTTCCTCCCTGGTCCCCACTTACCTTCCTGGATGCTCCTTCCCCTGTGGGAGCCCCCTGCCTGGGGTGCACTCCTTGCTGTGCTCATAGAGCTCTCTCTTCTTTTTTCAGCCCTTCCCTTCTGTCTTAGAATCAATACTAAGCCCAAGATAGGATGGGAAGGCCTGGGCAGGCTGACTGAAGTGACTAGCCCAGGGATACCCAGCTAGGATGTTTCTGAGTCAGGATTTGAACCCAGACCCTCCCATCTCCTAGTCTGACTCTCCCCAATGAGCCTCTGAGGCCTTTCCTGATGCTGTCCCCACAGGACCAAAGCTCTCTCCCAAACTAACATGTCTTTATTACCTCTTTGTCTCCTCTCTGTTTTGTCCCTTTCTCAGCATGGACTGCTGTTCTTCACATCTTCCTAGTGGGTGCTAGTCAGGTGCTCAGGGGGAGAGAGCCTGGCATTAGCTGTGGGACCCTTGGGCAAGTCTCATGGCCCCAGTTGCCCCTCCCTTTTTGTGTGCTCCCTGCTTGGAACAGATACTTGGTATTGATCCCAAGACCAAAGGGAAGAGTTTGTTTAAGAAATAAAGTGCTTCAGGAGCCTCAAAGGCAGTATCAGTTCTGGCTGTTCTGATGTCTGATGAAGATCAGTCATACACTTGTGCATGCCAGGACACCAGCACTGGTCATGTCCCCAAACTGTCAGAAATGAGGCCTAGAATCCATGGCAGAGGCCCAGGGGCCTGCCACCCACCTCTTTCCCTAGATGCTCTGTGAATAGTATCTCACTGGGTCTCCCAACACTCGGGAGGTCCGGGAGAATGGCACCATTTTACAGAGGAGGGAATGGAGGCTGGGAGAGGTGAAGTGGTTTGCCTCAAGCCCCAGAGAGAGGGAATGCCTTACCCTCGGCAAGTCCCTTAAGCTTTTCAGAGAGGGAATGCCTTACCCTTGGCAAGTCCCTTAAGCTTTTCAGAGAGGGAATGCCTTACCCTTGGCAAGTCCCTTAAGCTTTTCACTAATGTGAAGGAGCTGGACTCTGGAGAACCCCAAAGGTCTTATTCAGCTCTTGTGATCTGGGAGAGCATCATGGAGCAGGTGACATTTATGTTGGGCTTTAGAGGGGAGGGCAGTTGGTAGGGGTGGAGGGAGGACTCTCCAGGCATAAGAAACAGTAAAAGTAAAAGACTGATCTTAGGATCATACTCAGGGACCAGCAGGTAGTCTAGTTTGCCATCTGAGAAACTGGAAAATTTGCTCAATGAGAGCTGGTGGTAGTCTCCCTTCTCTGAATTTCACCATTATAAATGGCACTTTTTTTCATTGTTTCAGCACTATCAGTCTTGTCTCTCCAACTTGACAGTTCCTCAAGGGAGGGTGTGTGTGTGTGGGGGTGGGTGGGTGTGTGTCTCCATAGGCACATGGGATCTTTTTTTCCTCTTTCCTACTTTTTCTTCCTTCTCAGCTCTTCTTTTTCCTTTGTCTTTCTGCTTCTCCCCCACATTAACCCACCACTTCAGCAAAGCTGGATCTCATAGAACACACTGCATCAGACGATTAAGTGCTAGGAAGTGCCTGGCACCAAGCAGAGGATTGGAATACAAGAACAGAGCCTCCTGCCCCAAAGGATATGTTGTGTCTAGGAGCATTGAGAATAGAGAGGACATAAAAGCATAGTAGTTTGAGGAAGCTGAGTACTAGCAGCTGGACTGAGTGTCGGAGGGTAGGAAAGACTTCCTGTAGAAAAGGAGGATTATGAGTTGTCATGAGGGAGTCCAAGAAATCCAAGAGGAGGAGAGGTAAGGTATGGGTGTCCAGATTTGAAAAGCCAAGTTCTTTGTTCAAAGGCACCTTGGTAGGATCTGGAGCATCGTGTCTGAGGATCAGCAAGCAGAGACAGCAAGGCTGGAGTAAGGAATAGAAGGCAGACAGACCCTATTAGAAGATGGGAATGGTAGAAAGTGGGGGGTGTGGGTGGGAACGTTGTGAGCAGGTCTCAATGCCCATCAAAAGGCCTTAAATAATAGGTGATAGGGATCCCCTAGAATTTGTTGAGTAAGGAGTAAAGTGGGCAGACTTAGCTCTAAGAAAGCCACTTTGGCAGAAAGAATTGATGCAAAGAAATGAATTAAGAGGCTGCTGGAGTAGAGAAGACCTAAGTTAGGAGGGTGTCTGTGCAGGAAGAAAAGATAGATAGGACGGATTTCTGTATAAATTGAAATGATGAGATTTACCATCTCACTGGGGGAGAGTTACTCCTTCAGTTGGGTATGGAGATGTGAGAGTAAGAAGTCTAGACTGATCTCTGAGGCTGTGAACTTTGATGACAGGAAGACTAGTACTATCCTTAACGTATGGAAATTTGAGAGCTGCATGGGGTTTTTCTGTTTTTATTTTATTTTATTTCAATAAATCCATTTTCTCTCTCCCTTATCCCACCTTCTCGCCCTCCCCCCACTTTAAAAAGAAAACAAAAGCCTAGTAACAAATATGCCTGGTTAAACAAAACAAAACAAAAATCTATGGCACAGTCTGCACTGAGAGCCCATTTCTTCTCTCCGGAAGTGAGTAAATTTCTCAAGATTGTTTGTCTTTAAAGTGGTATTATTTTAGAGATCATTCCCTTGATTCTCTTCACTTCTCTCTAGATCAGCTCATACAAATCTTCCTGGGTTTCTCTGAAATTGTCCTCTTCATTACTTCTTACAGCACAATAATGGTCCACTACTTTCCTTTACCATAATTTTTCCAGTCCCCCATTTGTGGCTACCCCCTTAGTTTTTAATTCTTTTCCACCCCCCCAAAAAGAGCTGTTTATTTTCTGTACATGAGTCCTTTTCTTCTTTCTCAGAACTCTTTGGATTATAGGTCTAGTAGAAGGGTATCTGGGGGAGAGTAAAGATAATGGGTTTATTTTAAATGTGTGGAGTTTCAGATGCCTACAGGACATCCATTTTGAAATGTTCAGTAGACCATTGGAGATTCTTGACCCAAACCAAGAGAGAAACTAGAGCTTGGAATCATTCCCATAGAGATGATAGTTGAGTTCCTTCGAGCTGAGGAGGTCACCTAGTGAGAGGGAGAAGAGAAGTGGGCCTAAAAAACTCAGAATGAGGGTTAGGAATGGCTCCAGGTGCCCCTTCTGTGACCAGGAGCCCTCAGGCAGGGGGAGGAGAAGGAGTGGCTCTTTGGAGAGGGATCTGACCGAGGAGAGAGAGCAGAGAGCACAGGCAAAGTCCAGCAGGCTGAGGGAGGAAGAAGTGGCTCAGGAGGGTCAAAGGCAAGGGGAGGGGTCTGAGGGAGGTGAGGACGCTTGTGGGGACACTGGACTGTTTCTGGCCATTTTCTTACACTACTGGTGGGCAAGGCCTCTGGGCCTGTGGCTGCTGGACACACAGCAGGCACCCAAGCCATGAGCCAGAAGACACCTCAGGAAACAACCCTGCGGTTCTTGGGATCAACAAAGACTAGAGCGCCCTGGGTAAGGCAGGAGGGGAGCAGAGCCTTGAAGGCTAGGACTAGGCTAAAGCAGGACAGGGAAGCCAGGGAAGCCAGGGCAGCTGAAGGAGCAAAGGGAAGAAACCAGAAATTGCTATCCGGTGGCCACTGGTCCCCCTGAGCCTTCTCTTCTCCAGAAGTCATCCCACTGCTCCCCCTCAGACCAGAGATCTGAGGCTCCATTGTCTTAATTTTGCTGCAGAGGAAGGGCAAGCCCCAACTAGAGCTTTTCGGGTTTTGTAAAGTCCTTTACAAATATTACCTCATTAAATGTTACAAATATCATCTCATAACAAACCGGGGAGGTAGGGGCTGTCATTAGCCCCGTGTTATAGATGAGTAAACTGAGGCGGCAGGTGGGAAAAGATTTGCGCGGGGCCACGCAGCTAATTTAGGTGTCTGCTGCGTGTCCTCTCCCGCTCAGCAGACCTGTCACCCTGCTGACACCGAGCGAGATCCGAGAAGGTCGCGCCGCCATTAGTGAGGAGCAGAGTTCGGATTTGAACCCAGAAGCAGGCTCCTCTGTTCTGTGCTTCTGGCTGAATCCACAGCCCACGGGCTCTCCACGATCCTCCCGGGGTGTCAGGCCAGTTGTGGGCAGCCGCCCTTCAGGAGCCTGCTGAAGCTGCGATGAGGGCGGGGCCTCGCAGAGGGCCTTGCCCCGAGGACCGCCTTTACTGGCCAGGAGTGTGGAGGGGGTGGGGCTTTTAGACTTTGAAGCCCTCCCCCCCAGCCTGAGCCAGACCCACAGGGGAGGGCCCGCTCTTGGGGTGAGTGACACGCCCAGGGTCCTGCTGCCTTGCCTTGTCGGAGTGTCTGAGCTTCTGAGACCACTTCGGAAGCCATGGAGGGGAGCCTCGAAGGCTTTGGGCAGGAAGTGGTCTCTCAGAGGAGCCCTGAAGGATGGGTGGGACTCCCACCTGGGGATCCCGGCACCCTGGGCATTCGATACCCAGGAGCTGGTCACAACCCTTCTTCGGCCTGTCCGGTCTGTCTGGTCTGTCCGGTCTGTGAGCTCTGGCTCAGAAGCCTGAGGACCCAGATTCACCTTCCCCCTCAGGGCCTCCAAGGCTAGGAATGGCGCTTCCGCAGAGCTTGGACTAGGAGGCCTCTGGCGGATGGCCTGTACTGTGGAGCTGGGGGAGGGGGAGGGCTGGCCCCTTGTTGTCAGAAATCGGAAGAAAAGAAGGTTTTCGTTTTGGGGGTGTAAGGGGAGGGAAAGCTTTTCATGGAGGATGCTGTGCCTGAGTGGGGCTTTGAAGGGAAGGGAGAGCTTCCAGGACGAAGCTCGGGGGAAGAAGACTTTATTGGAGGGTGGGAGAGTGAGGCCCTCCATCAACCTGCCACCTCCTCACAGGGCTCTGCTTTGCCTCAAAGACCCTCCAAGCTACCCGCAGGGTCAGGAGCCATCACCTGCTCCCCAAGCCCCTGGCGTGCCTGCTGCTCCCTGGGCCCCCAGGACGGAGGGGAGGAGGGGCAGCTATTGTTGTCTTCTGTCTCTCCTCGAAGGCACCACCTTGGCCTCACCAGGCTGGACTGCAGCCTCCTGACAGTGGGGAACCCTGCCCTGCACCCACCTCATTCTGGGCCTGGCCTGGGAGAACACGGAGGGCAGGAGGAGCAGCAGCCTGAGCCACTTCCCAGGCCCCAACCCCCAAAGAGCCAGGGCCTAGACTGCAGTTGCTTTGGGTGGTGGTTTTTCAGTGTCTGAAGGGAGCCATTTGTTTTGGCCTCCTCCCTGGACATTGCCTCCTTTTTTTATGGGCCTGGGGTGCGTGGGGTGATGGGTAGCAGGTAGGGCTACTTTTCCCTAGTTCTGGATCTGCGTTTGGTGGCCTGTAAAAAATTACAGGATGGAGAGCTTTGAGGAGAGGGGAAGAAGGCCTCTATATGGTTCTTACCTGGTGGTCAGGATGGTGGCTGTGCTGTCAGTATGGCTTATGTGTGGGTACGATTGAGAGGCAGCTAGGTGTTCCCTGCTTGGAGCCCTGAGTTCAAAACTGCCTCAGACCCTAGCTGTGTGACCTTGGGCAAGTCACTCAACTTCTGTTTGCTTTCATCCCTAGAGAAAGAAATGGCCAAGCACTCCATATCTGTGCCGAGAAAACCCCACAAATGGCACCCATTCTGGCTCACAGAGTTGGACATGACCAGAATGGCCAAAGGACCAGTAGGTATGATTAGGTGCGGCCCATTCTTTTGTCTGGTCTCATTCAGACACTGCCCTCAGTGCCTCCCTAGTATTGTTGGAGTCAGGATGCTCTGGTGGCTATAGAGAAACATGGACCCTCTACCTTTAGGAGCTGCTCTGCAGTCTAGTCAAAGGGCAAGACTTGCCCAGGAAATGGCCCAGCCTGGAGCTAGGAGGACTTGCTTTCAGATTTGGCCAGTCTCCTCATCCCCTAGCCTTAGACCTTCTGCCTTAGAGTTGTTCCTAAAAGGAAGGGGTTTGATAATTTACTTTTTGAAAAGTCTTTGGTCTGTTTCAGGTGGGGCAGCACAGGCCTTAGAGAGCTGTAGGGTGCCACTGAGGGAGAGGGAGCTTCTACTTCCTTGGGGCCTTCAGCTTTTCTATTCACTTTCCTCATCACCACCAAGAGTGGATCAAAATCTGGTTCCACTTTGGATGCTTCCAAGGGACCTCATGACCTGGGACTTCAAGCCTTTGCCTCTGTTTTCTCTTCTGCTAAATAGCAGACTTGGGCTTGAATGGAGCCTCTTTCAGCACTAAATCAGTGCTCCTAGGAGCCTGCAGAAGCCCATAAAGCCTCCTATTATTGCTCCACTTTACAGAGGGGAAGCAGAGGTCCTGACCTGTCTAGTTTCTTATTCATGGTCTCCGAGCTCGTTAGCAACAGGCTTTCAGTCAGCAGCCCTTTCTGCCACTTTTGGGGGGGCTTCTGTTGCACAGCCAGCAGGGCACAGAAGGTTTTGAAATGTGTTCCTGGCAGGGTGGGACAGGCTCTGTTTGAGTGACAGGAATACCTTTACCTCTGCTCCTGGGCCGGCTCTTGGGGTTATGGCATTTTTGAATTGCCAGGGATCTTGGAAACCATGGGGAATCATAGACCCAGATCCATCCTCTGTTCTGAATCCCATTAGCAGGCCAGCAAAGCCTGTAGACCCCTTCTGGGAATGTTTTTAAATGAATAAAATAAAATACACAGGATTTGTAAGATTAAAATTAATATCCAATAACTCCAAGTATTATGTTTTATAAAGTTTATTAAATAATTACTTGAAGTAGAAAGAAATAAAAGGACAAAGTACAAAACTTAAGTATGACCACATGTGAAAAATTCTGCTGCCTGGCAGGCACCCAACCTTCCCCAGCTGCATTCTCGGGAAAAGAGAGTGAGAGGCAGGGCTACACAAAACTTATATCCTCCCTACGTTAGCACCACATAACATGAGAAGGAACATGGGAAGCTGGGAAAAGGGAGTCCCTGGAAAGACAATTATAATTACACAATTGCAAAAGAAACCTATTATCCTGAAATGCAGTCACCAAAAGATTATTGTAATGGGACTCCAGGTGAAGATACACCAGAGAAACACCATACTTTTCAGAAAGTCACAAAATAGTACACCTCTCTTTTGTGTGTGTTTTAATGCCACTTAATTGGAAAAAATTCAGAAGCCAAGAAAGGGAAAGGCATTCAATAAAAGCAGGCCAGAATGTCGTCAGATCATGCCCAAAGTGATGGAATTCTTAGGCCTGTAGGCATAGGAGGAGCTCCCTTTGGTGTTCTGGTCTAGAAATATGTGTTTAATATGTGCCTTTCCATTCCTGCAGTGCCTTTCCTTCCTTTTTTTTTTTAAGTGCCTTCCCTTCTGCTCTGCCTCTGCACTTGGTCTTCCTCTCATTCCCTGAGGGCCACATCTGTTTCCACCCCCACCTCCCCACCCCCCCGCAATTCAAGCTTTACCTCTTGTGTGGATGAAGCTTTTGTTGGGGATTTTCCCTGGTCCCAGGGTTGACTTTATCTCTGAAAGGTGGAGAAAGAGTCCTTAGAGGTCCCAGCCTCAGAGGCAGGAAGGGTTGGGCCTTGGACAGAAGATTGCTGCGTGACCCTGGGCCAGTCCCTTCCCATCTGTCCTCCAGACAGCTCTGAGGGGTTTCGGGCCTGGAGATTGGCTCTAACTGACCCCACATAGTAGCAGCTGTCCTTAGAGGCGAGGCGACTACTAGCTGTGGCCCCCCCAGTGTAATGCAATAACATTGGTGGGATGGCTTGCTCTTTTGCAAGGCCTCATGCGAGGCACTGAGGATACCCAGAGGTGCTGGGAGGGAGCTGGCATGGCGTGGAACCCCATAAACATGTACTGGGTCATTTGGAGAACAGAGAGAGGATGTACAGGGAGTCTTGGGAGTCTTCCTAGCTGAGGTGTGTGAGCGGCCGTGAAGGAGGGATGTCTTGAGGCAAGCCTCGGTCAGGGAGTGCAAGCAGCAAGCAGGATTTGAACTCAAGTCTTCCTAACTCCAGGCCCAGTGCTTTCCCCATTGTGCCTCCTAGGAGTTGAGTTAAGAACCTGTTTCAAGTTCCCAGTTCTGTGGGAACATGAAGGACCTGGAGGGGACCCTGGAAAGGGAGTGAAGACCATCGGGGTGGTGAAGGCCTTTCATTACCCTCCTAAGGAGTTTGTGTTGGATCCTAGAGGCCAGAGAGAGCCTCTGAAGTTTCTTGAACAGGGAATTAACAGTCTAGGGCTTTATGAAGATTTACTTTGGTGCTGTGTCCTGATGGATTTGGCATTTAGATAATGCTTGTATAGGCCAGGCATTGTGCATCACACATGCTTTCTCCTTGAATCCTCCCAACAACCCTATGAGAGGTGCTATTGCAATCCCAAATTTACAGCTGACCCAAAGGTTACAGGATGGCTGGTTCGTGTCTGAGGCAGGATTTGAACTCAAGTCTTTCTAACTCCAGGCCCAGTGCTTTCCCCATTGTGCCTCCTAGGAGTTGAGTTAAGAACCTGTTTCAAGAGGAGAACTGGGGCAGTGGCCATGTGAGCAGAGAAAAGGGACAAGGATGTTGTGAAGGAAAAATATAAAATTTTGAATGATATTAGGGGAGATGGAAGAATCTCCTCATTTTTTCTATTTTTATCCCTGGGGCTTAGCAAGTGCATTTTCATTCCTTTATTCCTTCACAATGGCTTTGCTGTGACAGAGTGGACTATATGCCGTCCCTGGTGAGCCATGGCAAAGAAGGAATCTTTCCTGTCTGAATTTATGTTTTCTATCTTGAATCTCGGACCTGAACCTCTCATCGAAGGGCCTTGGATGACTGGTCCAAGGGGGTGTGTTTTAGATCCCGAGGAATCCATCCCCAATCTAACATGGTGTGATTGAATGTCTGCTGGCTGTCCCCTAGAGTGGTCCGGCCTGCCCACGAGGCCAGGTTCTCCAGCCTTCTGTGGCTCTGTATCCAGAGCTTAAGGCCTCCTGGGTGGGGCTTCTTGGAAAAGAGGCCATCTGTGCAAGATGATTCATTTTTTTTAAAGAGGGGGAGAAGGAAAGAAATTACAACCGCCCCAGGTTTCAGTCTCAGACTGTGCCAGGATCAGCAAGGCCCCAAATAGAAAGTGCCAAGTTAATGAAAAAATAAGTAAATTCCCTTGCTTGGGTTGAAGGCCTCTGGCTGAGCAGGCTCCCTTTGCTCTTGGGAAACAAATGGTGTGCCTAGCATTTCCTGTCAGTCCTGCCCTCCTGCCCTCCTGCCCAAGGCAGTCTAAAAGTCCCACAAGGCACAGGACAAGGCCTTAGGCTCAGGAGTCACTGGAGTCTGAAGGAAACTCTTCCCTATATCTTTTTTTTTTTTTTTTAAACCCTTACCTTCCGTCTTGGAGTCAATACTGTATATTGGCTCCAAGGCAGAAGAGTGGTAAGGGTAGGCAATGGGGGTCAAGTGACTTGCCCAGGGTCACACAGCTGGGAAGTGTCTGAGGCCAGATTTGAACCTAGGACCTCCCATCTCTAGGCCTGGCTCTCAATCCACTGAGCCTACCCAGCTGCCCCCTTCCCTATATCTTTTGAGATGAGCAGGGCAGACCCAAAGAGTAAGGTCTCTGGGCCTCATCTGGGGGAAAAAAAAAAAAGAGGCTAGAAATTCTCTTAAGGTTTCTTCTAGTTTGTTTTTATTTAGAATTCTGTCAGTGATTCTTTACTTTGAGTTAAACCTCTTGGATGACAATCTCTAAGTACAAACTCTCTGTAGGGGGTATAAGGTAGGCTTGGGTTGGGGGATAATGTATTCAGTCTATTAACTTCTCATTAGAATTTAGTTTATTAGATTATTTCTCCCTAGAGTGGGTGACTAGGCAGAAAGAAGAGACACTTCTTTCTGAAGTGTCTTTCTAGAGTGGGTGGCAAGGTGGGAGGCAACATTGGGAAAGTCAAAGCCAAAGAAACCATCTTCAGCTTTTTGTTCCATTTGGTCTCAGCTCCAGCATTGTAAGCAATGCTGAGGTCTTGGGGCCTGGACCTGGGCCCATTTCACCAGAAGACTATCCTTAGTTTGTCAGAAATCCCATAGGGAACGAGTAGATAGTAAAGGTCTTCTGTGTGCCATAAATAGATTGGCTTTTAAAAACACAAACCAGAACAAACCCCAGGAGGGCCATGCTCTTCCTGGGTTTGGGGCAGGGCCCCCTCTAGCCATCTGTGGTTTGTTCCTACCAACTCCTACCCTGGAGAATCAGGTTTCTGAGACAGCTCTGTGTCCCGGCCCAGAGGGCGAGGCTACATTTCTGTGGCTTTCTCCAGGAGGACTGGGAGGGAAGAAGACCAACAGCATGGAGGAGCCAAAATCCCCCTCTTCCTTCCTCCTCCCTCTGGATATGGATAGAGAGGAGCAGTGCCCACCTTCTGGATGATTTCTGTCTCTTCCCTTCACCCTACTTGAAATAGATTTTTTTTATCAACTATTTTTAAAATTCTGGTAATAACTCATTTGGCAGAGGAAGTTCATTGACATTTATTGACTCAAATAGTTGGATTTTTCTATTAGGTTTTAGTTTTCATAGACTTTGAATTAGAAGGGATTTCAGAGGCTTGGTCCAACCTGAGTATTGAAAACGGTATCTCTTCTACTATGTCTTTAACAAGTAATCATTCAGCTTTCACATGAAGACCTAGTGAATTCACTTTTTTTAATTAAATTTTTTAAATTAGCAAATTTTATTTTTTCCCCTCTCCTCTTCCCCATCTTCATTTAAAATTTAAACAAAATAAAATTCCCACAGTGGCCATGTCCAAAAGAATATATATCACATTGTATAAATTGTTCTTCTAGTTTTGCTCACCCATTCTTTATCGGTTCATGCAAGTCTTCCAGATTTTACCTGAAACTATCTCTTACATCATTTTTTTATGACTTTAATATTCTATCTCATTCATACACCTTAATCTGTTCAGCCATTTCTCCAGTTAACGAATAACTCCCTTATAAGGTTCTCAGTTCTTTTCCACTAGAAAGAGCTATTATATTTTTGTATATATGGATCCCTTTCCTCTTTCTTTAATCTCTTTGGAGTGTAGGCCTATTAGTTGTGTCACTGAGTCAAAGGGTATGCACAGTTTAGTTACTTTTTGGTATTAGTTCCAAATTGCTTTTTGGGCTTTTAAAAACTTATAGTGAAACTCTTACCTTCTATCTTAAAATTGATAACTGAGTATTGGTTCTAAGGCAGAAATGGTATGGACTAGGCAATTAGGGTTAAGGGACTTGCCCAGGCTTACACAGTGAAGAAGTGTTGAGACTAGATTTAAACCTAGGACCTCTCATCTCTAGGTCAGGTGCTCTATCCATTAAGCCACCTAGCAGCCCCTAGATACAGTTTTTAATAATTATTTACTGACTTTTTGTGATTCATGTTCTCTCCCTTCTTCACTTCTTCCCTCCCTGTTATAGGTAACATAATGTCATACATGTGCTATCATGCAATCCAGATTTTCCATGTTTATCATGTTGTGAAAGAAGATGCATATTGCTTATAAAGAGAAAAAACATGAAGGAAATAAAGTGAATTTGCTTCAATCTTCAATCAGACTCCATTAGTTCCTTCTTTGGTGATGGTTAACCTTTTTTTGTAATGAGTTCTTTGGCACTTTCTTGGATCCTTGCATTGCTGATAATAATTATTAAGTCATTTACAGTTGATCATCATATGTTAGTGCTGTTACTATGTACAGGGTTCTCCTGGTTCTGCTCACTTCACTTTGTATCAGTTCATATCAATCTTCCCAGGTTTTTTGGTGATCATCCTATTTGTCATTTCTTTTGGCACAATAGTATTTCATTACAATCATATCCCACAACTTGTTCGGCAGTTCCCCCTTTCAGTTTCCAGATCTTTGCCACCACAAAAAGAGCTGCTCTAAATATCTTCGTACAAGTAGGTCCTTTCCACCCTATCTTTGATCCCTTTGAGATACAGATCTAGTAGTTGTATAGCTGAATCAATGGATATGCAGTGTTTTGTGGCCTTTTGGACCTAGGTCCTAATTGCTCTCCAGAATGGTTGTATCAGTTCATAGTTCCACCAGCAATTTTTTGATGTCCCAATTTTTCCATCTTCCCTCCAACATGTATCATTTTCCTATTTTTTGTCATATTAGCCAGTCTGGTAGGTGCGAGGTAGTAGGGATCTCAAAGTTGTTTTAATGTGCATTTCTCTAATTAATAGTAACTTGGAGCATTTTCCCATATGACTAAAGATAGTTTTAATTTCTTCATTTGAGAACTGTCTATTCTTATCCTTTGACCATTATCATTTAAGGAATGTCTTGTTTTCTTTTCTTTTTTTTAAACCTTTATCTTCTGTCTTAGAATCAGTACTGTGTATCTATTCCAGGGCAAAAGAGCAGTGAGGGCTAGGCAATGGGGGTTAAGTGACTTGCCCAGGGACACACAGCTAGGAAGTGTCTGAGACCATATTTGAAGGACCTTCCATCTCTAGATATGGCTCTCTATTCATTGAGCCACCTTTGGCTGCCCCATGACTTGTATTCCTATAAATTTGACTCAATTCTCTATATACTTTAGAAATGAGGCCCTTGTCAGAGACACTTGTTATATCTTAACCCCAGCCCCCCCAGTTTTTTGTTTCCCTCCTTTATCTTGGTTGTATTGGCTTTGTTTGTAAAGAAGCTTTTTTTTTTAGGTATTTAAATTTTTTTTTAATTTGAAAAATTGTATTTAATTAACTTAGAATATTTTTCCATGGTTACATGATTCATGTTCTTTCCCTCCCCTCCTCCCACCCCGCTCCCATAGCTAATGAGCAGTTCCACTGGATTTTATATGTGTCATTGATCAAGACCCATTTCCATATTATTAATATTTGCATTATGGTCATCGCTTAGAGTCTACATCCCCAATCATATCCCCATCAACCCATGTGACTAAGCAGTTGTTTTTCTTCTGTGTTTCTATTCCCACAGTTCTTTCTTTGGATGTGGATAGTGTTCTTTCTCATAAGTCCCTCAGAATTGTCCTGGATCATTGCATTGTGTGCAGAAACTTTATAATGTAGTTAAAGTTATCTATTCCAAATTGCTTTCTTGAATGGTTGTACCAATTCACACCTCCATTACCAGTGGAATGAGGGTCTTTCTGGGCAATCTGGGCAATTCACTTTTGGATAACTAATTGTTAGGAAGTTTTTCCTTACATTGAATCAAAGTCTGTTTCTCCAACATCTACCCTTTAACCTTTTTTTGGGTTGAAGCAGAGTTAGTACGGCCCTCTTATTCAGTGGCCCTTTAAATAAATAAATAAAATTTGAAGATGGCTGTCATGGATTCTCCCCTTCTTAAATTGTTCCTTCTTCAGGCTACAGACATTCTGCACCTGATCCTCCTGTTACTTATTCCTACATCTTGTATCTGGACATTTCAAGCTTACTGGGGCCATTACTATCCATGTGGCCTTGAGCAAAATCATTTAGCTTCTCTGAGCCTCCGTTTCTTCATTTGTTGAGAGGTGGGTTTGAGCTAGATATCTTCTAAGATCCTTTGAGTTCTGACAGTTGTTCTTGTTCCTACGTGATATATTTTCATTTGAAAAAAAGAAAGGCTTAAGTATGGTTTGCTATAAATCTTTAATAAACTGGCTTTCCACAAAAAAAAAAAAATAGTGCAGACAACACACTTTTAGATCTAATCTGCATTTATTTTATTTCTTTATATTTTATTTTTTAAACCCTTACCTTCCATTTTAGAATCCATACTAAGTATTGGTTCTAAGGCAGAAGAGTTGTAAGGGCTAGGCCATGGGGGTTAAGTAATTTGTCCTGGAGTCACACAGCTGGGAAATATCTAGGGTCAGATTTGAACCCAGGATCTCCCATCTCTATAATCTGTATTTACTAATATTTTATATGTTACTAAAAATCTAGATAATAAGCAAAATACTAAATCAGATCTTGGTTTTCTGATTTTCAAAGCTCACACTGAACATTTAACAATTCCCTTGAGCAGAAGTTACAAGCTGGCTCCAGCACACTGTGTTGGTGTGTGTGTTTAAACTCACTCAAGCCCTCGCTCAGTACCACATATATCTATCATCATCTTACATCTTTGATTTAAACTTTCTTTCCAGCTCAGACTTTTGGAAATCTTAGAGGTGACACGTAAACTTGCAGCCCTGACTGACCCCTTCCCAGAGAAGGGAAGGTCTGGCCCCTAGACATTTCTTCCTGGGGTGTCGACATCTCTGGCTGGATCTCCTGGGATTTGCAGCCACTGCTCATTGTCTTATCACCTTAGCTGTCTTCCAGGCCCTTCTCTGGGATCCCATGCGAGGTCCTCTGCTTGTCTTGGAAAGCCTTCCAGCTGTTCCTCACCCAAGATGTTCCCATCTCTCATCTCTGAGCGTTATCCCGGCCTCCTCTCTGCCTCCATATTCCTCTGCTTTTCTTCCAGTCTCAGCTGACATCTCCCCTTCTGCAGGAAGCCTTTCCTGATTTCCTCTGAATTCTAGGACCTTCCCTTGGTTGTTCATTTCCCATTTCTCTTTTCCTTACCTTATCCGTCTAGTTGTTTGCATGTTGTGAGCTCCTTGAGGACAAGGACTGTCTTTTGTTTTTCTTTATATCCCCCATACTTAGCCCAGTGCCTGGGACAGACCCACTGACTGATTCCTCCCTGCTGATCTGATGCTGCCAGCGCCCAAGTTGTACATGTCCCTGGGAGCCTGGGGTGAGCCATCCCAGGGCTTCATCTGGCTGCCCCAGTCACCGTGCTCCTCCTCTTCTTACAGGCCTGTCCCTGGAACGCTTGCCCGTCTCCGTGGCCTGCCAAGCCCGACTCAATGAGAGGGAAGAAGAAGCTCTCCTTTGTTTTGAGAGGGCGTCCTGGATTGCTCAGGTGTTTTTGCAAGAGCTGGAAAAGGTGAGATGGCAATGAGACGCCACCCTCCCCTCTGTCTCTCCTTGGCTCCCCCAGACCATGCCTCGCTAGCAGACGAGGCCCCAGGACCTCTGTCACAGACTCTAGGCAGGAGATGGACAGCCCTGGAGGAGCCTACATACATGTGGGAATATGGGAGCAGGAGGGGAACTTAAATCTAAAGCCACTGAGGAAGCCTGCGACGTACAACTACCAGCTGGCCAACAAACCTCTGTAGAGTGTCCGCTGTGTGCGGCCTGTCCTGGAGGAGATGAACACAAAGCTTAGCTAGCTTTCTCTGGCACTTTAAGGTTCACCGAGGGCCCAGTAGGCCCCAGGCTACATTTACAGATACAGAAGCAGGGCCTCAGAGATTGCCAGGTGCCTCAGGGTTGCACAGAATATTATGAAGGGCCGAAATCAGGCTTGGACTCTGTGCCTTTGTACACTGCGCTGTCCCATCTGTGCTGGCTCCCAGCGGTGAAGCTGGTGAGACTGCTGACTGCCCTCTCTGCTCCTGCCTTGTTGGGTTTTGTACCGACTCCCAGCCAGAGGCCTGTCTGCTTGCCCAGACCCTGGAGGGAAAGGGGAAATTCTTGGCTAAGAATGACATTTGAGGCCCTCTTCCCTGATGGAGCTGGGAAGGCGATTGGAAGGGGTCAGCTGTGTTGTATGGACATTTGCTAGCTTCCCATGTGTGGAAATGCATATTAGGTGTAGGAAATGCTTAAAAGAGAGAAGATGGAGAGAAAAGAGCCAGATGGATAGAGAGGGTTGTGTGAGGGAGAGACAAGAGACAGAAGATAGATTGAGACGGAATGCAAGGAAGGAGGATTCTCCCTCTGGCCTACAAGCCCAGGAAGCCCACCCTTAGAAAGTGGTTAAAAGCCATTATCTTGAATGCTCTGGCTAGATTATAGGGCCCCAGTCTACCCTCATGTGGACGCAGGCAGCCTTCCCTTCAGGGCCCTGGGACAAACTCTGCTGTGCTCCCCGCTGCCCCACACCATAGGGAGAGAGCCCTGGGCAGTCTAGAGCAAGGAGTCTCTTTAAAAAATAGTTTAGTGACTATATTTCAGTCTAATTGGCTTCCTTTATAATCCTATGTATTTGGTTTTATGCAGTTGAAAATATTATTCTGGAAAGGGTTCCCTAGGCCAGCAGTGTCAGCCCACAGCACTCTTGAGGGCCACCCCCTCTTCCATCAGATTAAAATGTAATTGGGAGATCTCTAATAAAGTAAATAGAAACACAGTAGAACGTGGAGAATGTGAACAAGTGGTTTTCCAAGTCAATATGGGCTGAGAGTTAATGGCTTTTCAGTTTAATTTTGTCATCCCTGCTATAGGCTTCTCCAGATGCCAAAGGATCTGTGATAAGAAAAGGTCAAGAATCTTACCCTCCTTCTAGGAGGAAATTGGTCTCTCAGAGAAGGCTACTTGTCCAAGGTGCCTTCCATTCTGGGACCTGAGGTCTCCTGATTGCCTTTTTGCCTCTTTTAGTTGGGTGCTTGGTGTTTGGGGAAACCAGGCTCACCCAAGGGAGAGCCCAGGGAAGCATAATACCAGGTGATTATGCTAGGCACCATGGAAACCCATCATACAGTGCCTAGTGGTATTGTTCTCTGGTGATGGAAGGGTAGAAGAGGGAAGAAGGAGGGAAAGAGAAGGCAGGGAGGACCTCATGGAGGAGGCAGTCCAGGAGCTTCAGGCTTTCAAAGCTAGGACTAGGCTAGCAGGAGTGAAGGAGAAGGGTTTTTAAAATCAAAGTGAAGCAGAATTTCTTTGGGTTTGAGAATTTCACACGGGCTCCTTACAGTAATTGGTGAAGAGTGAGGACAATGGCCATTCCCATGCTCGTGCCCTCTGGAGCAATGGGCAGTCACCTAGTCCTTTGATGAGAACTTTATATTTGACTGTAACTTTTCCCCTTCCTCCCCTCTTCTTTTAGTCCTCAAATTATCTCCATTCAAGGGGCCCAAAAGGCTACAACCCAACAGCAACCCTGCAGGATTTTGAGCTGACGTACTTCCTGGAAGCAGCCCTCCAGAGTGCCTATGTGGCCAACTTAAAGAAGGGGTAGGTAGTCAGCTGCCCCTTCAGCTCTGGGGAGTCTGCTTGGTGGAGGTGTTTCTGGGTGGAAATGGTTCTAACTTTTTCAGGCATGATGCTCCCTATTAAACAGAATCTATCTCTTCCTTTTTTTCCTTTCTTTCCCCTCTCTTCCTCTCCATTGTCTCTCTGTCTTTCTCCTCTCCCCTCCCCAAATTGTGTTGTGTAGTAGGGAAATAAGTGCCAAGGAGTAAAGAAAGGAAATAAGCCCTTATTGAGTGCCAGGCGCTGTGCTAGACTTACAAATGTGATTTCATTTGGTCCTTATGACAACAGTGTGGTGCAGGTACTATTGTTAGCCCTGTTTTGCAGATGAAGAAACTGAGGTAGAAAATAATTAAGTGATTTTGCCCAGAGTCACACAGCTAATAAGTGTCAAGGCCAGATTTGGACTTTTGAGTCTTTCTGACTCTAGGCCCATCGCTGTATCCCCTCTAAGTAACATTCATTCAAAGAAGGACATAATTCCTACTCTTACCTTCTAAAGGAAAGAGCACAATATACAGCATAAATAGAAAGAGAATAAATACAAATAATTACAAAATAGTTAGAAACAAGGTAGTTTGTTAGGGGATGGTACTTTCTGTGTTGGAAGATCAGGAAAGGCATTGTGTTCAGGAAAGGTTCTCAAACTGTTGTCTCTCTTGGAGGACCATGGATAGATTTCATGGATGGGGGTCGGGTGTCCATGAATTTGTTAAAAAAATTTTTTTAATGCCTTTTGATATAATTGTTTTTGGTAAGCCTATATAATTTTATTTTGTGCATTTAAAAACACCAGTCAGAAAAAGATTCCATAGCCTTCAACAACCTGTGAAAGGGGGTGGAGGTCCATGACACAAAAAAGTTAGCGCTTAAATTAAGGGGATTCTCTGAGGTGGAAGAGGTGAGAAGGGAGCGGATTCTGTTCTAGAAATAGATGATGGCTGTCGCAAAGGCATGAAGCCCAGAGATGGAGAGCTATGTGTCAAGAACTGAGAGAAGACAAGTTTCACTGGAAAAATAGGTTGGTGCCAGGTTTTAAAAGCTAAATAGAGGACTTCATATTGGATCCTAGAGTAGATTGAGTGTAGGGGGTGCACCTGCACGTAAGGAAAATCCCTTTATAGTAGAATGTGCAGGATGAACTGCATAGGGTCAGACATAAGATGGGAAGGCCAGTTAGGCAATTTGTATAGTAGTCCAGGCAAGAAGCCATGAGGCCCTGAACCAAGATGGCAGTTATGTCATTGAAGAGGAGAGGAGTCAAAGAGTTTTGGGAGTGGAAATGGCAAGATTTGATACATGATTGGATTTATATGTTGAGGAAGTGTGAGGAATTAAAGGAAATAGTATGGTGATGAATCTAAGAGACTAGAAGAATGCTGAAGAAATAGGCAGATATGGAATTGGGGGGTGAGGTTTCAGGGGAGAAGTAATGAATTTTGGTTTGAACATATTGAATTGGAGATCTCTGAGACACCTAATTCAAAATGTCTGATAGGCAGTTAGTAATGTGGGACTTGAAACTCAGAGGGAAGAGATTTGGGCTGGAATGGAATGGAGCTAGAATATGGATAGATGGATAATGGAAATATGCAGAGTGCATTCCTGGGGCTGAGAGTAAATGAACCACTTCAGCTGAAGCAGAGATTTTTAGCAGTGGGCAACTAACTTTTCAGGTCAAAGTCCTGGCAACCCTACTCCCTCCTTTGAACCTCTCTGGAAAATGGCCATTAGGACCTGTGCTGCCAAGAGTAACACAGCAGGCTGGAGGTTAGATGCAGAACCAGAAGGAACAGGTAGAGGTACAAAGAGGACAATTTAGGCATAACATCAGGGAAAAAACTTCCCAAGAATTAGAGCTGTCTGAAAGGGGAACAGAATGCTTTGAGAAGAACTAGGTTCTCTCCTTGGAGGTCTTCAAACTGACACTAATTGACCTTTCAGGGTGATTCCTTTCAGGAATGGGTTGGTCTACATGGCCAGTGAGGTCCCTTTCCAGCTCTTCAGTGACCAAACTAAGAGAGATAAGTTGCATTTTGCTTTGCCCTGAGAGCAGAATTAGGGGCAGTGGGTAAACAATGCAGAGAGGCAGATTTCTTCAAGTTCATTATAAAGAAGGTCAGAGCTGAACAAAGATGACATTTAGATTGCCTTTGGAAGAAGAGCATTCCCTGTCACTAGAGGGTCTTTAAGCTGGGACAGGTGGTGAGGGAACAGACCAGAGCTCCTGTTTTAGGTAAAGGTTACCCTAGATACTTAGGAGATTTTTTTGAATGTGAAGATTTCATATTTTCCACCATGAATGCAAACATTACTAATGAAGGCTATGCTGCTTTAAACAAAGGATCTGGTGAGGGTCACAAAGGCAGAGGGTTCAATTTGTAACTCTATGACTTAATAGCTATATGGCCTTTGTGCACATCTTTCCACCTTTGAGGCTGTTTCCTTCATAAAGTGTGGACTGTTTTTCTTAGACAATTGCCATTTGGATCAAATAAGAAAAGTAATTTGTAAAGCTCTATGCAAATATAGGGTTTAAAAAATAATAATTAAAATAGCAAACATATATTGCTGAAGTGGCTCTTAGGGGCCTCTTAGGTCAAGAATTTTAATCATGGATCTATGGATTGATTTCAGGGCATTGGGAAGGGGGCCAAATTTATTTCTTTATTTCAGTATATAATTGGTTTCCTTTGTACTCTTTTGTATTTAATGTCTTTAAAAACATTATTTGGAACAGCTAGGAAGCTCAGTAGCACCAGACCTGGATATAGGAGGATCTGGATTCAAATCTGATCTCAGACATTTCCTAGCTGTGTGACTCTGGTCAAGTCACTTAACCCCAGTTACCTAGCCCTTGCCCTTCTGTCTTTGAATTGTTACTAAGAATGAAAGAGTTAAAAAGAATTCTTTGAAGACCTCCATAGGGTTTTACTAAATTGTCAAAGGGTTACATGATACAAATAGGTTCAGAATCTCTGATCTGGTCCAACCTTCCCATTTTAAAGATGAAAAAATTGGGGCTCAGGGTAGTGGACCAGCTAGCTTGCCTTAGAGTCAAACATATGGTAGTAAGTAGCGGTGTCCTAAGAGCCTTCTGACTCTACGTCAAGTCTGCATTGCCCAACATCCCATCTTACTGTTCTTAAGCTGTTAGCCCTCTTCAGGGCAGGAGGGGACCTACTTTTGTAGGTCTCTTTTTTTGTTTGTTAGTTTGAGAGCTATTGACCTCCTTTTTTGTCTCTCTCATTACCCTCTCTCACAAGATTTTTCATACTTGGAGGTCAGGTGATTGCTCTGCTTTTCTAGATGCAGTAAACATGTGATGGGGCTTATCTCATGGAAAGCAGCAGCTCTGATGCAAGGACTGGACTGGAGGGTTATAGTCACTTTTCTCATACTCAGTATTTGAATAATAAAAAATGCAGCAAAGCTCCCACTCTTAGCCTCCCAAACAAATCAGAGCTTTTAGCTGTAAAGGCCTACCTGTCAACAACACAAGCACCTGCCCTTAGAGAGGTGGGCAAGTATTGTTATCTCCATTTTTGACAGATGAGTAAACTCTGAAGCCAAGAGAAGTCTCAGTGATTTAAAGGGAGAGCTGGGGCTGTCCTTTGGGATAATGAGGCTCTGGAGAACTTGGGTTTGAATCCTGTGATCCTTTTAGTTTAGTAAGGCTGTGATGCTGTGCAAGTCAGTTAGGATGGATAGGCTGTTGGGCAAGTCATTTGTCTTCTCTGGGCATCCATTCTCTTTGCTGTAAAACGAGGAATTTAGACTAGAAGACCTCTGAGGACTCTTCTAGCTCAAGATCTATGGTCAAATGAGAGAAAAGTACATCCCAGGCATGAGGAATAGTTTAGTGTAAACCACACAGATGAGAGATAGAGTTTCAAGTTCAAGGAATAGTTGGTAGTGTAGGTTTGGCCTTTGTAAAGGTCCTTCTGATGCTCTGATCCATCAGTAAACACTCATTAAGCACCGAGGAAGGGCCAGGCACTTCTAAGCCCTGAGGATAGAAAGAAAGGCAATCCATAGTCTCACGCAAAAAAACTAGGTACAAACAAAATATAGAAGAATAAACTAGAAATAATCTATAGATAGAAGGCACTAGGATTAAGGGAGGATCAAGAAATGTGTCCTCTAGAAGGTGGGATTTTAATTGGGACTTGAAGGAAGCCAGGAGGCAGAGATGAGTGAGAAGGGAGAACATTCCAGGCATTGGGGGTTGGGAAAATACCCACAGTGGTGAGAGGAATGTCTTATGTAAGGACCAGCAAGGAGGCCAGTGCCCCTGTATCCAAGAGCATATGCGGGCAGAAGCCTGGAAAGAGGCAGGGCATGTGTAGGAGGGGAAGGGGATGGTTGTAGGCCTGACAGAGGACTTTATATTTGATCTTAGAGATGATAGCGAGCCACTGGCCTCGACAGATAGCAGAGGGCCTGATCAGTTTAGAAAGGTACCTTAGCAGCAGTTTGGAGAGTCACTTGTGGTACCCAGACCAATAGTAGGCCCTGGCCATGATGGAGAGAAGGGCGTGCAGGCAAAAGATGTCACAAAGGATGACTAGCCTGGAGAGAGATATTGGCACCCTCAATAGTGAGGAGGAGGCTCGGGGGCAGTGGGGGGAGGCAAGGTACAAGGCGATGTTGGCCAGAGGTCAGAGCTGGGTAGGACCAGCTCAGAGGTGATCCTTGGCGTCAAGGAGCCGGGAGATCACGGGGGGAGAGAATAGATGACCTGTGCTTTGAGGGCATGACCCCAGTGAGGACTCAGGGAAGGAGACAGATGATGTCCCCCAACCTGGGACCTTTGCAAAGAGCAGTTTTGGCTGAATGATGAGGTCAGGAAGAGTCAGAGAATTAGATGAAAGTCAGCGGTCTGTGAGCACCAGCATGGAGGATGACTTGTCCTTCTGGAGGAAAGGAAGATTGGACTGGCCCCCTTCTAGGGTCCCTTCCAGCTCCAAGGGTGGCTTCTGTAAACACTAGGCTGAGGATTTCGCTTTCAAGAGCAGTTCAGCTGCTTTCTTCTCTTCCAGCCCCCTGCAGGGGTCCTCAAGACACTGTCGAGGCCAGCCTAAAACTGTGGGAAGAGAGAGGGTGATGGTCTCTCTGTCTGCTTGAGCTTGTCCAGGCTCCAAGGATTTCACTTCTTTGGAAACCTGCAGTTTTCTCATGTAGAGAATGAGGATGAGCTCTCATACCTTCTTCTCAGAGGGGTGGTGAGGATCAAAAGGAAAATATGGCCAGACCTGGAGAGGAGAGGTCCTGGGTTCAAGTCTTGCCTTGGATTCTTCCAAGCTGGGTGACAGGGGACCTGTCACTTAGTCCCCATTGCCTAGCCCTGACTGCTCTTCTGGCTTAGAATTATTGATCCTAAGATGGGAGGTAAGGTTTTTTTTTTTTTTTAAAGAGAGAGAAACACCTGTTTTGAGTGTTGTTCATTGTGTAGATAGAAGGTTTGATCATCAGTAATAACAGCAAATGTTGGGCACTTGGAAGACTTTTCAAGAACTTGCCCTTCTGTTTTCTGTAAGTCGTACACATCTCTTATGAGATAAGGAGATGATATGGAGATTCATCAGTTAAGTGATTTACCTAGGATCATTACCCAGTGTCAGTCAGGACTTGCACACAAGTCTTCTGAATCTATCCAGTACCTATGTTGCTTTCCATTGTACCTTGATGCCTTTCTGGGTCACTGCCAAGCAGTACCAGCCTGCCCCACATGGGTCTGTGCAAGGTTCTCAATGCTTTTTATGTCGTGGACCTCTTGGGCAATCTGAAGCCTGTGGCCCCCTTCTCAGAAGAATGTGTGTTTAAGTGTCTAAGTCCAGAGGATTGTTTTAAAATTACATTGAAATGCAGTTGTCAAAATACCTTTTTTTTTTAAATTTCATCCACCTCAAGTTAAGAACTTGTGGCCCAAGGGATGCCTGGGCTGATTTGCTGTCCTCTTGGGGAGGAGAACTACTTTCCCCAGGGTTAGTGTCTGCATTCCCTTAGTGCCAGGAGGCAGAATGTTCATCTGCAGTGCTCTGAACCCTCTATTGTCGGGCGACCTGGGTGAGAGGTGAACCCCACGGGCATTCAGTAGCAGAGAGCCTCCTTTTCTCTGTTGTTCTGTTCCTTTTAGTGGGAGGCCTTAGGCCTCTGAGCCAGGAAAATTTCTAGTTTTTCTAGAATAAAGAAGCATGGAAATAAATCATCCCTTATCATCCGAGCTGCCTGAGTGACTTCTCCTCCTGAAACCTTTGTTCAGAGACCGTGAGCCAATGTTCCCAGGAGCGCAAGGTGATTACTCAGCCCCCTTGAGAAACTGGTCCGTTCACTTCCCGTGACCAGGTCCCCACTATGGCAGAGACCTGGCCTGGGAGCTCCCTGGGATCAGTGAGGCTTCCAAAAACGAAACAAGCCTCCAAACTCCTCTGCTCTGGAGTGGAATCCTCTGGCTCTGAATTAATTTTCAGGTTCATGGGGCTCTGCATCAGCTTCCTGTTCTCTGGGCTGGGGGTGGGTCCTTGGGGGAAGCACCTAGTCTGTCTGGGGAGGATCAGATATGCGATCACCAGCTCCTGAGCCCGGGCTCATTGAGTCCGATGGTTTTATGGCATCAAAGAGAATCAATACTTGGAGTGTCCAGGAAGGAGGAGAGAAGTGTCGGGGCAGGGAAATAATGAGAACCAAAACAGGTTTCCCATGTGGACTTGGGCCATTTCGCCAGCAGTGTGACTGAAGGCCAGGCCTTCCTCTCTGTCCCTCTATAGCCCTCTGGCTTCCCTGGGTAAGAGGAAGCCTTTAGGGACCTATTCCTTTAGGCATTGTTATCTGGGGGCAGAGATCATCTGTCCTGGGGCCTTCCCAGTGGTCCTCCCAGATGAGGATTTCTTATAATTGGGGGGCCCCCAAGGGTCTTCACCTTTCTTTATGTTGAGGACTCCTTTTGCAGCAGGCTGGTGTAAAGCCTGGGGACCCCTGCTCAGAATGACAGTTTAAAATAATGAAAAGCAAGGCCAAAGTTCAGTTCAGAGTGAGTGAAAAACAGAAGGTTTTTCATTCCTAGCCAGATTCCTGGGCCCCAGGTTCAGAACTTCTCCAGCCTGGCCCTTTCACTTCAGAGATGTCCTGGTCATGCCTCCTCATTTTCCACCTCCCCAGTTAGGGCAACCCCATGACACCCCAACTTCCCTTTACAACTAACCCCTTGTTGCCCTGCCCTCCAGAAATTGAACTCCAAGTCTGCAACCCCCAAGGGGCCGCCCTTTGTGTTATGGGCCAGTTTCAAGGCTAACAGAATCCATCATGGTCTCCCTGGGGCCTCTCAGGGGGCCCTCAGCCTGGGGTCTATAGGAAGCTGCCCCCTACTGGGACAGTGCCAGCAGCTGAGCTCAGTTATCCTGGGTCTCACCCAGCTTGGCAGTCCTTCCCTGTGCCTGCCACTGGGGGGCAGCCGTGCTGCTTGAGCCCCTGCTCCAGCTGGTGGTGAATGAGGGGTGGGAGCATCTTTCAGAAATAAATGCTTGGAAACTGTGGGAGGCCTGAGCTTGGGGGATGGCTGGCAGAGAGGATGGTGTTCTCTTCTGCGGGGAGGAGAAGAGAGCTTGGCCGTCTGTTGCATTGAACTGAAAAGTTGGGGTGGGGGGCTGACAGTGGGTGGCTGCTGGCTTGGCCTCCCCAGGGGTTTACAGCATCCTCCTTCGGGGAACCCCTCCACCCTCCACCCCCAGCCTCCCTGAGAACATGGCCAGACAGGCTCTCTTCCCTGGGAGAGTGGGTGGCAACCCATACTGGCTTTCCTTTTCCTTTTCCTCTCTTCTCCCCCTCCTCTGGCATCTCCAAATGTAGAGGCCCTTCTCCCTCCAAGCTCTGCAGAGCTCTCTAAAATGTTGGGCCCTCATGGGAACAGCAGCTGCCCTTTCTTTCATATAGGGTTTAAAGTTTGCAAAGCCCTTTACATAACATTGGCTTATTTAAACCTCCCCAGCCATCCTGTGACATTATTTCCATTTTACAGCTGAGGACCGAGGCTCAGAGAACATAAGGGACTTATTTGCCAATGACAATGGCAGGGAGAGAGACAGAGACAGAGGCAGACAGAGACAGGGAATCAGAGACAGGAGAGAGAGAGAGAGAGAGAGAGAGAGAGAGAGAGAGAGAGAGAGAGAAGGAAGGAAGGAAGGAAGGAAGGAAGGAAGGAAGGAGGGAGTTTTGTAAAACTAACATGTTTCCTTTCAAAGGCAATTTCCCTGTGTTTGACCTCTCTTTCTGGCGATGCCAATGTTGGTTTCTTGTGTTTCCAGCTCTACCAACTAGAAACTAAGTGTGGGAAACACCGTGCCCCACAGATGTTAGGGGGAAGGGAAGGTGCTTGGAGGGCTGGGGGTGGGTGGGGTTGGGGGAGGAAGCTGTAGGAAAGAGAAGAGCTCTTGCTAGAGACCTAGGGGGAATTTCTGCATGATGATGAAGCTCTTCAGAAGGCTCAGTCTCTGCCACCTAGCCCCTGATGGGGAGGGCAGGGAAAAGGAGCACAAATCTCCAGAGATTCTGGAGGATAGACATGCAGTGGTCCCTGGCTTGGCCACAGTGGCCACTACCCATCGTCATTAAATCAGCAAATCTTGATAATAGAGCCCTCTCCTGTGTGTTCAGCCTCGTTTTGGTTGCAGAAGACTGACAAGCTACTGGCTCAGCGAGGATAGTTGGAGAAAATGTGAACAAAACTTTATCATCCCTTATCTCATTGGCTCCCCTTCTTAGCGCCACTTTTGTTTTCTCACAATTCATCAAGAATATTGATTGAGGGGGCAGCTGGGTAGCTCAGTGGATTGAGAGCTAGGCCTAAAGACAAGAGGTCCTAGGTTCAAATCCGGCCTCAGACACTTCCCAGCTGTGTGACCCTGGGCAAGTCACTTGAACCCCCATTGTCTACCCTTACCATTCTTCTGCCTTGGAACCAGTGCACAGTATTGATTCTAAGACAGAAGGTAAGGGTTAAAAAAAAAAAAAAAACATTGAGCATTTGCTCGAAGTTAAATTGCTTTCTTCCCTGCTATCACTCATAAGCCCTTCCCTGGGCAAAGGCAAGAAAAATGCTCCTTAGTTTTCTTTGGCTTAACAGTCCTTGCCCATCCTTCTTGGGGAGCTGGGGTTGTTGTCTTATGTAAAGATACATAAAGCAGAAAGGATACCTTGGGGCCCCCAATAGAAATGCTGGAGGTGAGCTCAGTCTTGGGGATCTCTCATGAAACTCTGCTAGTCTATTCTTTCACCTGAGTAAGCTTAGAAGTTCCTTCTCTTCATTCTTCCACCCCACTGCATAAAGACCCTTTTTTCCCTTTTGAACTCAGGGCCAAGTGGAAGCCATCATCTCATATTTACATTTATTTTTTATATCACATCAGTAAATATTGATGATTTATCATGCTCTAAGCCGTGGAAATCTTGCTATAATAGCTGGTGTTTGTATAGCACCATAAACTTAGCCAAAGCCATTTAGATATAGTCTCATTTGATTTTTTACCACCTGTGAAAAAATTGCTAAAGATACCATTATCCATGTTCTACAGATGGGGAAACAGAAGATTAGGTAAGTCATGTAACTTGCTCCTAGGCATAAAGGAAGTAAGGGTTGGAGGTGAGATTTGAAGTCAGGTCTCTTCTGATTCCCAGGTCTATCACTCTTTTCATTGGACTAGAATGCCTCTCACATCCCCAGCATTTCTTCTTCCCAACTAGACTCTAATTCCTTGTAGACAAGTTCTGTTCATCTTCTGTCTTGCCCCTACTATACCTAGCAGGCTAGGCTCTGAGGATGTTTCTGAGAATGAGTTTTTAGTTTGAGAAAGAAGGATGGATGAAGTGCTTACTGTGTGCCAGGCACTGTGCTGGGAATATAAGCAAAAGGAGACAGTCCCTGCCCTCAGGGAGCTACATATAAAAAAGGAGCTGAAAAGCAAGAGCAGCTGGGGGAAGGAAAGGTACCCTTATGGGGACAAGGTCTGGCAGCCTGGAATTCATGAACAGGCCTGAGAGGGAACCACTTCCTGATCGGAGTCCCCAAGAGCAGCACATGGTGAGAGGGGGATACCATTAATAATAATGTACAGAAGTAAAGCTGTGCTTTGAGCTCTCAGCACTCTAAAAACAGAAGCCAGCTTTCAATCCACTTTTCAGGAATCCTGCCGCTGCCCAGAAGTGGGTTCACCTGTGTGTCAGGAGTCCTGGAGGGCAGTGGCAGTGGAGCTGCAGGGCCCCCTAGGAAGAGGCCCTTCATCTCTGGGTTCTCTTAGTGCTTAATGTTCTTTCTGAGAACAGCAACTTGAATAATCCACCAGTCTTTTCTCTTTGGTTATGGAACGAATACACTTGTGTGTGCACCTTCACTTTCTGGCTTAACTTTTCCTGGCCTAGCCTCATTGGGCAGAGAGGAGAAAAAGATGTTTTGGGGAAAAGAAATTTTCACAATTCACAAAGAAAATGTAGTTGTGTGGACAAATGAGTCCCTCTTTAGATTTGTTTGTAGTTCATACTTTTGGGGGGGGGGTCATGAATCTCACTGGCAGTCTGAAATCAATGGACCCCTTCTTAGAAAAATGTTTTTAAATTTACAAAATTTAATATATGGGATTAAAAAGGAGGCCAATTATATTAATACAGCAATCAGAATATCCTTAAAATCAGGTTCAGGGTTCTCAGGTTCATAGAGAAGTATTAAATAAGAAACCATGTAAAGCACTACCTTAAAGTGCTAGAAAAAAGACTTAGAGACATTATGAGGAGTATGCACATAACCACTTGGTGTAGGTTGTAAATATTATACTGATTTTACAGACAAGAAAACTGAGGTGCAATGAGGTGAGGCTCCTTGCCCTTTGGGATTGCTCCATTGGAGCTGGCAGAGACCCAGGCCTCTTCTGCCTTCCGTAGCAGACCCGTACAACATGTCAGCTGAGGTCAGGAAAGGGGCATTTAGTTTCTTGGCTTCAGCTTTCTGCTGATTTGGCCTTGCTGCTCTAGTCTTCACATCCTCCCTGTTCCCAGGGTCATCTGTTTCCTTTCCCATGTGCCTCCCTCCCTCCCTCTCCTCAGCCTGAGAGACTTTGAAAGAGGGCTGCTGCCCTGCCTGCTCCCTAACTTGCTGGGAACCCCATGGGGCCTTTTCCTGGATCTGACCACTTCAGCCTGGCCCTGGACAGAATGGCTTCACAGGGCTTAGATTGTCATTCCAGAGAGCTAGGGACGTCTTGTGCTTCTTCAGGGCTGTAGTGTGTGTTTTCTGTTGACTGGCTCTCGGTACTAGGCCTTTTAAGTTTTATTAATGCATCATGGCTTTTATTCTGTGTTTTCTTGCCATCTGAGAGTATGTAGCATTTCACATTCAAACTGAGGGGAAGGATATTCCAAGGTCTGTCACTTGGAGCTACTGTGGACCATTCATTTGTTCTCTGGTTATGCTTTCTTCCTTCCGCCAATTCATACAAGTCTTCCTATGCCTCTCTGAATTTTTCATTCATCATTCCTTATGGTGGTGGATTAATTTTTCTTTGCCTTTATATATACCACATTTATTCAGGAATAGCTATACAGGATTATAGTAAATATATTATTAATGTATAACACATTAATAGTATATACTTAAATATAATCCACTGCAGAAAGTGCTGCTCTGAAAATTTTTGTATCCATGTGACTCTCTCTCTCTCTCAATGGTGGAGTGGGAAGAGACTTAATGGAAGGGAGACCAATCCGAGGGCCATTGCAGTAATTCTTGGCATGAGCTGGTCAGGGACTATACCACGTTGATGCATATGTCAGTATTAAAGGGAGATTATACAAGGGATGTTACAAAGGTAGGCTGGACATAACTTGGCAACAGGCAGGTAGGAGAACCAGGAGACAACAACACCACACAAAACCGAGAGAGGGGATAGACGATTTAGAAGAGGGTGACTAGCAGTGTCAAAAGCTGCAGAAAGGTCAAGAAGGATTAGGACTTGAAAAGGCCATTAGATTTGGCACTTAAGAGATTACTGAGGGGGCAGCAAGGTAGCTCAGTGGATAGAGCATCTGGAGTCAGGAGCACCTAGGTTCAAATGTAGCTTCACCACTTCCTAGCTGTGTGACTCTGGGCAAGTCACTTAACCTCAATTGCCTAGCCCTTACCACTTTTCCGCCTTGGAACTGACACCTAGTTTTGATTCTAAGACAGAAGGTAAAGGGGTGTGTGTGTGTGTGTGTGTGTGTGTGTGTGTGTGTGTGTGTGTGTGTGTGTGTGTGTGTGTGAAAGAGAGAGAGAGAGAGAGAGAGAGAGAGAGAGAGAGAGAGAATTGATTCTTTCAGAGAGAGCAATTTCAGTTGAATATTGAGGACAGAAGCCAGACTACAGAAGGTTTAGAAGAGAGAGGGGAAAAGGAGGTGGAGGCATCAGTTAATTGCAGATGGTTTTCTTATGGAGTTTAGCCATAAAGCAGTGGAGAGAGGTATAGGTTAATAGCCAGCAGCACAGGCAGATCAAGCAAGAATCATTTGTTTTGTTTGGAAGTCTAGGGGAGACTAGGGGTGTGCTTGTACGCAGCAAAGAACCAGCCAGTAGAGAGGGAGAAATAGAAGATTGGCTTGGTTCAGCTGTTAGGCAAATGATGATGATATAATTTGCCTCCATTTATCGTCCTTGTTCCAGTTGAGTCTCCCAACAGCCCTTTGAAGTGCTGTTTAATGACTTGCCAGTGTCATATAGAGCTAGTCAGTGTTAGAGGCAGGGTTTGAACAGACACCTCCAAAATTTCAAGTCTACAAGGCTCCTCTAATGAATTACCTCTCGCAGATGATGCTGAGACTTCTCATTGACTTTTGCCACAGGGGCTTCCCACCTTGGCTCTGCCAGTGCTTCTCAGACTCCCAATGTCTCCTTCATACCTCAGGCATTCTAAGGCAGAGATGTCTCTGAAGGGGCAAGCTACATTAATACCTAAACTATTATTGTTATTAATAATCGACATAATGTTTTTTACCAAGTGCTTTAAAAAAAAAAAAACTCTTTACCTTCTGTCTTATAGTCAGTAACTATATATTAGTTCTAAGGCAGAAGAGTGGTAAGGGCTAAGGAATTGGGGTTAAGTGACTGTCAGGGTCACCCTGCTAGGAAGTGTCCATCTAGCTGCCCCTACCTTTTCCTTTTTAACATTTATTCTCTGTCCTGTTTTCAAATGAAGCTCATGGAATTTTCTTGGGTTTGATTGGGGACAAGCCTGGCTATTGACATCACTTCCACTTTCCCACCAGGAACATTGTGAAAGGCATGAGCGAGCTTCGGGAAATGTTGCGGACTGTGGAGACTAGAGCAACCCAGAACTTCAAAGTGGTAATGAGAAAAATCCTGTGGGGAAGAGGGGGAAAGAGAGGAGGAGGAGGGGAGGGGAGCAGGAGAGACAAGAGAAAGACAACAGAGAGCTCCATCCACATTAAGTGGTCATCAGCTGTTGTTGAGTAGCCATCTCCCTGAAATAACCTCTGGGCAGAGGCATAATATACTTTGGGGCTTACTTCCTCTCCTTGGGCCTCAGTAGGCCTTTGGAGGCAGCAGTACATGAGTGTTTCCAGGCAAAGGAGACTGGTGTTTCTTTGGGGTGATGTGGCGAGTGTCTGGCTGAGAAATCCAAGTGTGACAACTCATAGCCTCAACTCTCAAGGAGTCTAGTCTAGTGGGGAAGAGGCTATGTCACCAAGCATGAAACTGCAGTAGACAATAGACAACAGCATAAGCTGAAAATTCTTGTAGGAGAAGGGTGAGAGGTATGGGTATGGGATGGAATAGTCCATGAGGGCCTCATGGAAGAAGTGAGCCTGGAGGGGAGTCTAAAAAGGGCCTGTGTGACAAATGACGCAGCTGGATTGAAGAAGACATTTTAGGGGGATGTATTGAAGGCAAATGGTTATGAGTGAAGTGTGGATTTGCCCTTTGTCTCTGTCAGACCGCAGCGAAGCAACTAGCCGGAGTCCTCCTTCACAACCTGAGTGAGGACTGCTACTGGGGTCCCCTGTCACACCCTCTGCCTGAGTTTATGGGCAAAGAACAGAATTCCTTCATCACTCAGCCTCTAAGGAAGCCTAATCTCTACACCGGAAACAAGTGAGCCCTGTTCTGCTCTCTCCCTCCCCTAAAAGGAATAGCAATTGTCCATGGCCAAGTGTAATTCCACAGCTTCCCCAACTGGTTTATAAGCAAACTCCTTCCCAACCCCTCCAGTCCTTGGACACAAAGAATCAGACTCAATTACAGAACAGTGTAAGCCAAGGAAAGTGTGCTAGGGTGGAGAATGGGAGAATCATACAGGCATTCTAAGGCCAACCAAACGAGGGGGTGGCTTTCTGCCATTTGGGATTATCCCCTATTTTGCTGGAGTATTTGTGATACTTCTCTCCTCATTGGGCAGGTAATTGAAGGTTGTCTGTGTGACTAAATTCTCCAAAGCCTCTAGTTTGTGGATGTTGTTAGACAGTCCCTACAGCCTCGGGAAGCAATATTTTCCCCTAGTTTGAGGAATTGCGATCTTAGACCTGAAAATTTTTCCTTTATGGGAAGGGTCTGGGAGTTGGTCATTTGGGGGTACTTAAAAGAGCTTGGAACCTGCTGCTTCTCAGAAGAAGGTGTCCGGTAGCTTATGAATCATGCAGGGGTTGCTTCATGTTTCCAGGGAGGGGTGTGAGAGAGAGACAGAGGGAGAGGGGCCCCAGGCTGACCCCATTTTCAGTGATCAAGCAGACTGGGCTGAGGGGTGGTGTCTGAGGAGGGCCTTCTGTTTGTGTCTTTCAGTCTCTACTGCCCACAGGACAACATTGAGGAGGCTCTCTTGCTTCTTCTCATCAGTGAGTCCATGGTAAGCCCTTCTGGGTCGGTGGCTTCCTGCTCCCTGCGTGTGGGAAAGGACACTTGGGGCTTCTGGGCACAGGGGCTGCTCCATAATGAAACCAAGTTCTGCCTTGGGATAGAGAAGAGGGGGTTGGGGAAGATGTCTAGGAGCTAGAAGCTTCACAGACTTGCTTCTGTCTCCCCTTCACACACAAGGGTCCCATTTCCTGAAACTTGGGGCCTGGGCATGAGCTGCCCTTTGGGGTTCAGGGAGTTCTCTTCAGTGGGAAGAGAGGAGGGAAGTAGGTTGAAGATAGCTGCCCCCATTCCCTAACTACTTCCTTGTAGCTGCCACAGGTTAATATCAATCAGTCAGCTTTTGTGAACCATGACTGTCTATTCCATCCTAAACTGGGTGCCTTGGGGATAAAAAGGTTATATAAACTCCCTGTCTGGGGAGAGAAATCATGTACACAGTTATATGTACCAGGCTGGGGAAGAGAGAGCCAGATAAGTCATAGATGCTATAAGTGCTCTGGAAACCCAGAGAAGAATGGGATAACTGTAGACTTAGAGTAGTTTTAGAAGGCTTCATGGAGGCAAGATTTGAGCAGAGCCTTGAAGTGGTTATCAAGAAAACGGAAGGGGCATTCCAGAAAAGGTTTAAATCATGAGCAAAGGTATGGAAAAGCGAAAAACACATACTGGGTGATGAGGTGGAAACCAGTCTCGCTGAAGTGGAAGAATAGGCAGTGAAGACTAGGAAGGCCAGATCTGGCTGCTTTCAGGACTCTGGAATTTAGGTCTGTCAGCAGTAGGAAGTTGATGAAGGTCTTTGAACAGAGAATAAAAATGGTGTTTAATGAAGATTAATTTGTCAGCAGGCTGTAGGACTGGTAGTGTTTGACAAGAAAATACCTCACCCTCCCATCTCCCCCAGAACAGATCTTCCAATAGCCCAGGAGTAAAGGATCAGATTTCCCCCCATTAGTGGTCTCAGATCCACAGAAGCTGTGAAGATAGACTTGTTTGCCCAGATGTAATATTGGGCGGCTTTCCTAGTTCATTGACCACAACCTGGGAAACCTTCCAGCAAGTAGGTGGTAGGAGGGAAATGTGGTGTTGAATTGAGTTAGAGCAACACAGACTTAGAAACTACTGTTCTTTCAAAGTCCTTTACCAAGTTCCCCTCATTGCCCCAGCCTGACTACACCTACTAGTGTCCTAAAAGGTGAATTCTGGATTAGGAATGCAAAGTGAGGCAACCCTTGTCTAGAAAGGTTTGCATAATTGTAGACTAGGGAAGTGGGTGAATGGTTATTTATTGCATCAACATCTGTGTCTAGTTAGTTCAGTGATTTAGAGCCAGGGCCCCAGGTTTGAGCTCTTTAAAGGCTAATAAGCATCCCCCAGAAAGCAGCTCACTAATCCCAGCCACAGACTGACCCCTGACCTCAGCCATAAAATCATAGCAATTTGGAGTTGGAAATCTTTTGGTCTACCTCCCACCCCATGCAGGAATTCACTTTTTCAATGTTCCTGACTAATGGTGAACCAGTTTCTGCTTAAACATTTTGGGGTTCAAGGAGCTCCTTCTATTTCCATGAGTGGGCAGCTCTGATTCTTAGAAACTTCTTTCTGGTATTGAGTCAAAATCTCCTTTCTTGAAACTTGGCCCAGCTGGTAACAAGCCTTAGCCCCAGCCCAGTTAGAGGGGATGTCCAGCCAGGACCACAGCCTGACTCTGCAGCCACAGACTGAGCCCCAACCAACCTGGGTTGACTGCTGATCCTAGCCTAGAGAGATCTCTGCCAAACAGGGAACAGGGTTGAAAATGCAAATTTCCTGAAGTAGCTATTAGTGTTACTGTTCCTCTGTTTCAGGATAGCACATCCTTCCTTGTAGCAGAGTTGGTTTTATAAGCTGGGAACTATAGTATAGCCATCAAATTGTCTAGAATCTTGAGCTCAGAGTTCAGGATTGGGGCTTCTTAAACCTAGGGTGTATAGACTTTAAAACAAACAAACAAACAAACAAACAAAACGGTTACTGTCTATCTTAGAATTGATACTAAGTATTGGTTCCAAGGCAAGAAGAGTGGTAAGGGCTAGGCCTTTTGAATCCAGGACCTCTGTGCCACCTAGCTTCCTTCTGTAGACTTATTCTAAAAAATATTTTGATAACTGCATTTCACTATAATTGACTTCCTTTGTAATTCTAAATGTATATATTTTATTAATTAATATTAATTAGGAAAGATTCATCTGGGAAGGAGGGGTACATAGGTTTGACCAGACTTCCAGAGTGTCCATGATACAAAAAAGTGAGGATAAGAATCTCCCTACTCTAGATAAAGTTGAAAGGAACCTTAGAGATCATTTAGTTTAACGTCCTCATTTTACAGCTGAGGAAACTGAAGCTCAGATCTCCTCCAAGGTTACACAGATAGATAGTATTGGAGATGGGATTTGAACTCAGGTCCTCTACCACAGGATCCAGTGCCCTTTCTGTTGTTTCATAATGCCTAGTATGGTGTAGGCATTGGCAGGCACAATAGGAAGCAATTGCAGGATTGGAGACTGGAGTTGGTAGGCCTCTTTATAAGGAATTTTCCATTGCTTCCATCTTCACTGCATTCCTGGGGCCTACATTGAGACATAAGCACTTAATTCAGATGGCCATTTTACTAAAACACCCATATGCCTTATACATTAAGCTGATTGGGGTCTAAACTATTCCCTTTCAACAAAAACTAGAACTTTAGATGAACTGGCATCTTCTTGAATCCAGAAAAGAAAATTTTCCTTTTGCCAACTTTTCCCCCCTTTTGCAATAACAAATAATTGGTAGGTAGCAAACATTTCAGTGTAGACAGTGGGCAAGATGGGTGGTGGTGTGTGTGGTGGGCTTTTCCTCAAAAATCTAGAAGAATGCGAAACCAAGGAGTTAGTCAAGTACAGGAAAGCCTCTCTGCCCATTCAGGCCATTCTGCAGATGACCATGTTACTTGGGCCCACATCTGTCCTGGAATTGTGCCCAAGCAGATTTGTGGAGAGGCTTCTTGAAATATTTAGAAAATTTGAGGCCTTTTAAGAACATAAGCCTCAGTCCCTACTCACCCCTTCCAGGCTCATTTCACCTTTCTCTAGCCACAGGAACCTTGGGCAAGAGTCTGGGCATTGCCTTCTACCCCTTCTCGTTGTCTTTTTGTACCTCTTCCTTTTCCCCAATCCGTTCCTCTTTGCGTAAAGGCCAATGGACAGGGAGGAACCACACCATGCAGGCTTCTTTATGCCTCAGCTGCCACCTTTCCATGACCTCAAGTCCCAGACATTCTTACCTGATCTTGATGCTGGCAGAGTTTTTCACTGGCTTCAATGGGAACTGTGTCCAGGTGCAGATGCTCAGCTGGGGTAAAGCCTATCAGATATCAGCGGGCTGCCTTGGCATCTGCTTAACTTTTTATGGTATCTGAAGAATTAGGAAAGCTGCATGGGGAAGTCATTAAGATTGAGCTCACCTACAAGGCTGTGTAATAGGCCTCTCTCCTTTCCAGGCTGCCAAAGCTGAGATTGCTGTGTGCAGCAGGGAGTTTTTGAGGTCCCTCCCCCCCAGGTTTTGCTGGCCTGCTTTGTCCTTGTTGTTGGCATCAGCTGATGTCATTCATGGGTGAGGATTTCCAAGGGGGAGCTGATCCTTTGCAAGATATTGCACGTTTAGGGGCAGCTGGGTGGCTCAGTGGATTGAGAATCAGGCCTAGAGACCAGAGGTCCTAGGTTCAAGTCCTGTCTCAGACACTGCCCAGCTGTGTGACCCTGGGCAAGTCACTTGATTCCCATTGCCCACCCTTACCACTCTTCCACCTATGAGCACAGAACACAGAAGTTAAGGGTTAAAAAAAAAAAAAAAGATATTGCACGTTTTGGCTGGGCATAAAATGAAGAGCTGGAAGAGACTTGGAGGTCATGTAGTCCCCCTACTTCCATTGCCGAGATGAGCGTGAGGCCCAGAGAGCTAAAGCATGCAGTCACTTGTGAGTAAAGAATGATCCGAGGGAGCAGAGCAGGCCTGAGAACGTGAATTCCCTGAAGACAGCTTAGTCTTAGGACCTCTGGGCTTGAGGACAGCAGCTACATGGAGTAGTGTGGCTTTCTCCAGCTCTCTGTTAGCCGGGCACTACCGTATGGCCAGGGTTCTCCAGAGAGAGGGGGGGGGGGGAGGGAAGGAGAGAGGGAGAGAGGGAGGGAGGGAGAGAGAGAGAGAGAGAGAGAGAGAGAGAGAGAGAGAGAGAGAGAGCGCGAGAGCCTCTGACTCCAGATCTGAGCTCCCAACTCTGAATCATGCTGCCCTTCAATGAGAGCAAAGAGGATTACTGGAGAGAGCAACCACCCAACAGCTCTCTCATTTTACAGATGAGCAATGAGGCCTAGAGAGGCGAAAGAGCTGCCCAAGCTCCCTCAAGCACTCCCCCAAGTAGCAAAAGGAGATGTGGAATCCAAGAGAGAGTCCAGAACCAGGGAGGCAGGAGACTTGAGTTCTCATCCCTATTCTTACACAAATGAGTTGTGTGACCTGCAGAAAGTTCCTTTATCTTCCCCTTAGTAGAAGGAGCCCCCCAGATTTGGAATCAGGAGAGGCCACTTGGCACGGAGAGAGGCTGGATGGGGAAGCTTTGTGAGCCTGTGGGCAAATCGCCTAAGCTCTCTGGGCCTCTGAACAGGGTTCAGGAGGACACGTGTGGGCTAGACCTAGAGTGTCTTTAAGGTTCTGGCTCACCAGAACTCTTCACATACAAGAGCTGGGCTCAAATGGGATTCGTCCAGTTCTCGTTAGCCTGCAAGCTCCCTGAGGGCAGGGGCTGAGGCCTGGTGCTTGGCCCACAGTCAGTGCTTAACAGCAGTCATAGAACCTCTACACTCAGATTTCTCGTGGGTAACTCCTCTGCCTACTTCCCAGGGTGGTTGCAAGAAAAGTACTTTGTAAACTCAAATGTAGCGATTCAACTCCAATATAAAGTTATTATTATTATTATTACAATGATAAAGTTGAAGTAGGCTGGAAGGGCCCAGGCAGCCAGATGACGCTAGAAGTAGAATTTGATTTTGGAATCAGAAAGATCAGAGTTCAGATCCTGCCTGAGACCCTTACTGGCAGAATAATCCTGGTCAAGTGACTTGATTCTCTGTTAGCCTTCAATTTTTCATCTTTAAAATTGGGCCCAGAATAACACCTACCTCCCAGGCTTGTGTGGATCAAATGAGTTCTATGTAAATTACTTTGTAAACTTTAAAGCAGCTTTAAGGCCCCTTCTGACTCTAATAATCTGATCCTTTGTTCTGGCCTTGAGGAGTCAATAGGACCATCCCCAGGGTAGGACAGGTCATGCTTCTGTTTGGATGAGACTGGCAGGGTGGGCTACTTAGTTTTGTTTCTTCCATGTTTCTTCCATAGATCTTCCTTCTAAGGGATATTATTTTCCTTAGCAGCTTAAACCATCCCTCAAATGAAAAACTAGAATCAGCAGCAGCAGTTTGCCGACCTAAACATGCAGTTTTTTAAAATCCTTACCTTCCACCCTAGAATCAATACTAAGTATCCATTCCAAGGCACTAAGGGCTAGGCAAACAGGGGTCAAGTGACTTGCCCAGGGTCACGCAGCTAGGATGTTGTCTGAGGTCAGGTTTGAACTTAGGACCTCTCATCTCCACTCTTGGCGACTCTCTATGCACTGAGCCACCTTGCTGCCCTACTCTGCCCAACTTTATCTTTGATAAATTTAAGCCTCTAGCAACAAGGCAAACTCCAGCAGCAACCATTGAGCCAGTTGGCACACTGGAAATAATTCACTCTACTTTCTAAAATCAGACAATCAAAGCATAAAATGCTAGTGAAACTGGACTGGTCCAGCATTCCAATTGCACCTTAAAGGGGAGGAGAAAAAATGTTGGTGAGCCATAGGGCAGAACGGTGACTGGGCACGGGGTGAGGGGGGAGTGAGTAGGGAGCGCTAAAGCTCCCTGGGTTCAGCAGCAGCAGCGTGGTCACCTTAGCCTAATTTCTACAATACCTAGTCCAAGGCATGATTCTATTCCAGGGGAGAATCTATGGCAATTCTGTAGATCTTGTTTCTGCTGTTGCCTTCCTTACTGACACTTCCTAATCTTCCAGCCACCCGTCTGTCCTCCCTCTAGTGCCCAGCCAGGATGGAGGGAGAGTCACATCGTCCTTCTGTTGCTCAGCCATTCTCTGTGGTGTCCAGCTGCTTCCCAAACCTTTAGTCCAGCATTCATGGCAGCTATATGGAATGTAAAGAATGCTAGAGTTAATCAGAAGAGACCTCAATTCTGCTTTTACCTTAGACACTTACTCCCTGTATCTTAAAATCTTACCTTCTGTCTTAGAATCTAGCCTAAGATTGGTTTCAAAGGTAGAATTGTAGTAAGGATTAGACAATGAAGGTTAAGTGACTTGCATAGGGTCACACAGCTAGGAAGGGTCTGAGGCCACATTTGAACCCAGGACTTCCTGTCTCCAGACCTGGCCCACTATCTACTGAGCTACCTAGCTGCTCCGTGTAATATCTATTCTATATCTTTTTCATGGTACCAGCAAGATAAATAATGTACATTGGAAGAGCATTTACTATCCCCAGTACAAGGTGCCCTATAAATCAGTATAACAGCTTCTTTCTGGTGGATAAGTAAGATGTTTGCTCTGTGAAATCAATGAGGATGCCAGGCATTGCCTTAAGCTCACACTGACACAGTTTCCAGGTAGACCCTACTTTAAAGCAAATTTCCTATTTAAAAAACAGTCTTCACCAAACAGATAAGTTGGTGTGTTTTATAGTGTGTATGTTTATAGGTGGTGGGGCAGGGACATGGGGGTAGAAAAGGAGGAGGGTTGGGACTTACTATAGGGATTTTTTAAAAAATTGCAACTTCTCGATACCTTTAAAATTGGATTTAGTTGACATAACTTGGATTGTTCTGGCGTCTTTCAAGAACATAGCAATTCCCTTCAGGTAAGGTCCATCTTTGGAGTATATGCTTGCCTGCTTACTGAGGCCCTAAATTAGTCCTTCCCTGAAAGTCATTGTCTCTGCTACATTCCTTGGACCAGTTTCCAAGGGCATGTCTGGTCTTCAAATACTTTGGAGCTCACTGGGAAAGAGGATTTTGTTTGTGGTATCAATGAGATTTTATCTGACTCTTGACATTCCTAGATCAGAGTTCTTGAACAGTATGTGTGTCCTGGGAAACATTCCCTCCATTTCCTCATTGGTCCTTTAAAGAAAGAAAGGTTATGCTCTGAGGGAGGAGGTCTGGTCCAAGGGGATGCTCCGAATTCTCTCTTGGAAACTCGAGGCCCTTCTCACCAGCAGCAGAATGTGCTGAGACTTGTGACACTAGAGTGAAGTGTGGAGTGAGCACAGTCTGGGGGCTGATGTGGGCTGAGGTGTCTATCACTCCAGAAGATGGGAGATGTAATGTGTTATTTCTTGGCTATATATAATGGCTGCTCTGGAGCCCATGGTAATTATATGTGCTGAAGAGGAAAAGCCAAACATTAGAATGTCCTTCAGGGAAGGAGGCTGGCCTCATGAACTAGCTGCTTACTGGAAATTCCAGGAGGCTTCTCTCCTCATGGGGCTTCTGTCTCAGCCTTCAGAAGTGCCTACACAGGGGCTCTGGGGAAGCATAGGATCTCAGCATTAGAAAGGGACCTCAGTGGCCACCTTGTCCATCCCAGACCTGAGCAAGTCTCCACTACAGCATTCCCCTGAAAGGCTCCTCCGGTCTTTGTTGGAAGACCAGTGATGGGAATCTGTGCCTCTCTTAGACTGGAAGCTCCTTGAGGGCATGGACTGTTTTTGCCTGCCCTTGTATCTTTTGTGCTTAGCACAGTGTCTGGTACATAGCAAGTAGTTAGTTTGTATTGGTTAATTTAATTGTAATTGTAAGGAAGTGTCAGTTAAATGTTAGTGGTCCAAACTGTCTACTTTGCCACTTCCACAACATAGGACTTGGGGGTTCTTCTTCCCTCTCGAGCCATACAGAACAAGCCTTAATATGGACACTTCACATTTGAAGATGGCAATCATGGCCTTCCTGAGCTTTCTCTTCCCCAAACTAACCCCCCCTGGTTTCCTTAGAGAATCCCTCAGAACAATGAGGCTAGGCCTCCAGTGATTTCTTGTCCATTGTTAAAGGGATTAATCGAGGGATCACCTGCCAAATCCAATTTTCCCACAGAGAATGGACCTCAGTGACCTACTTGTGAAAGGCCTGGCCTTGATTTTGGCTGGGGCATTTCTCAAAGCATGTCTGGGCCTCATTCCAAGCAAGCATCACTAGGTAGTTACAGTGTCAGTCAGTGATGGCCTTGTGGGCCATTTGCTCAGTCCATCCTGATCCAGGAGTGAAGGAGACAGAAAGTGAAAGACCTGTTGTTAAGCAGAGGTTTAAGAAGAGGCTCCAAGGCCCTTTCTGATTTATTACTAGAGGTGCAAGGCTGACAGAACCTGCCAGAGCCCCAGGCTTAGGAGTCAGTTGACCTGGACCCTAGGCTTAATTCAGTATAAACAATGAAGCTTGGACCTTCTCTGGACCTTCATTTGCCCATCTCTAAAATGAGGATGGTAGGAGAGGCGAAGCTAAGATGGTGGCAAAGTAGCAGGAGCCTTCTGAATCTCCCTCCAACCAATCATTACAAAGCATCTCAAAAGGACAGAAATCTAAATCAGATGAGCAAAGGGGCTCTCCCACTGGATCCAGCCTTAAAGGTGGGCAGTATTTGGGGATTCCCACATTATAAGGGGTCAAAACTGCAATTATCAAAGTGCAAACTGATCACCCCTCCCCGCCACACCACCTACCAGAAGAGTAGAGCCAGAGTCAGAGCACAGGTTGGGTAATCTCTAAAGTCCTGGGGGACTGGCTGAAAGCACCACAGACTTCCCTCTGAGAGCAGTGCAAGGCCTTGGCAGTGACACTTGAGACCAGAGGCTGAAGAGCATGAAGCCTGGGCAGCAGAGAGCCAAGTTTGGGCAGAAGTGAGGCTGGATGCTGCTGAGGGAGCAGGGGCTGGTAAGATAGCCTCAGGGAAAAATGCTTTAAAGCACCACTACATAAAGAACATCACCGATCTACCTGCCCTCACTTGAGCTTCTGACTAGGAAGGGAAGATACTACTAAGGCAAAGCCTTGTGAGACAGAAGCTAAGAAAGCAATGAACATCCAGGAACCCTGATTCACTTGTGACAAAAGGAATAAGCAGCAGCAAAAAAAGTTCTTGACCCTGGATAATTTCTATGGAGAAAAAGGGCAAAATACAGAAGCAACAGCAGAGTGACAAATAAGCAGGAGTTCAAGAACCAAGTAAGGAAGATAGAAGAAAAATGGGAAGAAAAGTGGGGAAAAAAGAAATGGAAGTAAATACAAAAAGAAAACAACAGCTTAACAGACAAAATTGCCTACATGGAAAAAGAGGCATAGAAATCAAATGAAGTAATAAGCAAATTGGAGGACAGAATTGACATGCTGGAAGCCATGAAAAGCAGGATAGACCAAACCAAAAAGAAAAATCAAAAGATCATAGCTGAAAATCAGTCTTTAAAGACTAGAATTGGGCAAGTAGAAGCTAATGATCTCATGAGACAACAAGAATTAATAAAGCAAAATCAAAAGAATGAAAAAATAGAAGGAAATATAAAATGAAGATGATAGTACTTGCTCCATCCTTAAGAAGCGTAAAATGTAGTAAAGAAAGGGACCTTGGAGATCTTTTAGTCTATAGAGATGTTTTGAGAATCAAATGAGAATGTCAGTAAATATACTGTGAAAAATACTATCATTCAGCAAAGCATTTTTTTAAAACTTTTCCTTCTTTCTAAGAAGCCATATTTAGTATTGATTCTAAGTCAGAAGAGTGGTTAGGGCAAGGCAGTTGGGGTTAAGTGACTCATCTAGAGTCACAGCTAGGAAACAAGCCTTCATTAAGCACTAGTTACAGACATATATCTGACACAATACTAGACACTAAGTGTACACTGACAAAAATCCAGACATTTTCTAACTTCAAAGAGCTTACATCCTGACAGAAGAACAATCTGCTCATTTATATGTGTATTTTCATATATACAAAATGAGATGCAAGATAACCTTGAGGAGGGGAAGGCAGCACTAGCAGCTGGGGCACCAGCAAAGACCTCATGCCAAAAGTGCTGCTTGGCTTGATCTTGAAAAGAAATCAGGGCACCCAAGAGGTGGAAAGGAGGAGAGGGCATTCTGGTTATGGGGAATAGTCAATACAAAGGCATTATTATCAAGTGTGATATTAATATCTGGGATTATTATGTGAAGACACTCTGTTCCCAGGGTAAGGTAATCCTTGCGATGCCCCTTTGTACCATTAAGCATATGGCTTTAGCTACTCCCTAGCTGATCAAGAATTGAACACTGAAGTGCCTGCAGAGGGACACTTAGACCTGAAGGCTCAGTTAATCTAGAAAACTTCCTAAATGGGCTAGGACTTCAAGAGTCCATTTAAATGAAGAAAAAAGACTAGGGTTGCTGAGGGAAAGAAGTAGGGTTATGCAGCCATCTCAGCAGAAGCTGTAGGTTGTCAGAGTTAGAGGGACAACGAATTGTAGAATTTAGGACCTAAAAAAAGCATTGGTTGGGATTGAGGAAGAGAGGATGGGACTGGCCAGTGCCAGTGAGGACCCAGTCCTTTACTATGTACTAAGTACTGTGCCAAATAGTATATAAATTCAAAAGTGAAATCAGTCCTTACCCTCCAAGGACAGCCTTCCCAGCAGCAGAACTCTCATGATCGCTTTAATAATCATAATAATAAGAGTAACTGAACCATCATTACAGAGTCAGAGGACTGGGATTAGACCATCAGACATCAAGTGAAGATGAGTTTTTTCATTTTCTTGCCCTCTTTCTCTTTGCTGCAATCTCTGAGGCCATCTTCACTGCTTCAGTCAGGCTTGGTCCCTCCATCCACTGTAGCAGATGGGCCTGTGGGTTTCCTCCTCCATTACCCATTCCCAACTGTGCACATCCTCTCCTTTCGCCAATCCTGACAGAGCTGCAGCCTGGCAACCACAGCCCAGCCCAGACACCCTGCCCAAAACCATGGCAACCATGCCCTAGACAAGCTGTTCTTCCCGAAGCCATTTCCTTCTTCCTGGCACAGGCTCTGACATCACCCTGAGCTGGTTGTTAGCAGGTCAGAGTTCCAAAGATGACAAGAAGTGTCTGTGCCTTAGAGGTCAGTTTTTCTTAGGCCCAACAGGCATAGTGCAGATAAGTCTGTGTTCATCACCAGCTAGCAGTTGTTAATCATTCCCTTCCAGGTGGCCAAGGGGCAAGAGGAGCTTTCTATCCTCTCTCATTTGCCCCTGAATGTTATTTTAATAAGTGTCAAGATTGTTGCTGGGGTTATTCTTAGGGGCACTGGCCAACTGGAGTTAATGGGCCCTATGGCCTTTGCCTAGCCACGGCCTAGAGGAAGCCTGCTCATTATTCCTTAAAAATAACTGGACATCTTTCATCCTGGAGTCCTCACTCAGTCTCCAGATCTGAAGCACCATTTCTCTGTTCCACTGAATCTTCTTCCCTCCTTAAAAGTTGTGTTCAAAACTCCCTTCCACCAGAAAACTGTTTTTAAGTTCTCCAGGCCAGGGTCTCTGGCTTACCCTGCCCTCACTGTCTAAGGTCTAAGAAGCACTGGCCTCACAAGAGCCAGGAAGAAAGATCCAAAGTGGAATGGAATAACCATTTTAGAGGGCACCCGACCAAAGAGAAACTATTCATGAAGTCACGGCCTTGTCCCTCCCCCTTGGGAAGTAATGGGATTGATCTCCTTTGTGTGAGTTTTTCCTTGTTTCTACATCCCTTAGAATGGGACCATTCATCTTAATTGCTAGCCTTTGTGGGTCCTTCCCCTGCCCTGTGTAAAAGTGTCCTAAGATCTTTGGATCAGTGGCAGGAGAAATAATGTGTCCTCATATGGATAGCATCCAGGATTGGTGGCCAAATTCTGTTTTGAGACTGTAACAGTGGAACCCAGGCAAGTCATTGTCTCTTAAGCCTCAATTTCCTTGTCTGTCTGATGGGGATCATCCTAATAGCACCTTCTTCTCAGGGTTCTGAGGATCAAATGGGATAGTATTTGTACAACTTAAAAGTGCTTTGTGATTGTGAGCTGCCATTATCCTTATTTCTCTTCCATTCACAGTGCAGGGTTCCTATCTCCCCTATGAGACCAGGGATTCCTCGGAGGCAGGGGCTTGTGCTTCTCCTTCTCTTCTGATTCTTGGGATCCCTAGTGTGTGTGGGAGGGGGAGGTGTGAAGGGGGAGGACATTTGGTGTTGTCTGGCTGGAGAAGGCTCCTCTGAGGGCCCTTTGTAGGCTGCCACTCTGGACCTGACCAGGCACAGAGGGCAGAGGTGGAGGGGCCCAGAGGGAGCTCTGAGATCACTTTGGAGCTCTGTGCTGGGAGCCTTCTTGATCATCCCCCTCCCTGCCTGGTCATGTGTGGGCGGATTTTGTTGGTAACAAGGAGAATACCACTGGCACATCTTCTCCACCCCCTTAACCATTTGGAGGCTGTGTTAAGCGCCCTGTCTCTCCCTGGGCCTTCAGGAGTCATTTGCCCTGATTGGTCTGGATACTAGCAGTCACTTGGCTCATCCCTGGGTACAAGAGGCAGCTTCCTCCCTGGTATGAGGTCAGGAGACTGGGTAAGCCCACCAAGACATTCATTCCTTTGGGTCTTTAAAGGCTCCCAAAGCTGCCTTCCTCCCTCCTCCAGTGCTGAGAGACCCTTGGGAGTAAAGACTTCTTTGTCAACAACACTTGAGCAGGGATTAGTTGTGCCCTAGCCAAAGGCAAGACTTGAGGAAGAGAGGAAAGAGCTGGTGTTGTCATCTGTCTTCCTGTGTGAGGAGGGGATGCCATAACTTAGCCCTGTCCTTGCCCCAGCATGGAGGGTGCATGTGATGATGGAAAGAATGCTGGTTTAGGTTCCAATCCTTCCTCCTTTCCCCCCTCTCTGGGCCTCTTTCTCTTCATCTGGGTGTAAGAAGATGGTCAGAGTAGCTGACCTCTGAGGGTCTTTCTAGCTCCAAGCCTGGGAGCCCAAGTTAAAGAACAGTTGGCCTTGAGGACCCTTTTTTATCAGAGGGAGAAAATAACCCTGCAAGGTTAGGATGTGCCAATATTATTATTCCCATTTTACAGGTCAGGAAACTGAGCCTTTAAAAGGTTGAATGACACATTGATGTTTGTATGGCTAATAAAGGGTAAAATAAGGTCTCAGGCCCAGATTTTCTGGCTCTATGTCTATTTGTCTATTTAAAATTTTTCCGTCTCCCACCATATCAAGTGATAGCAGGACAATGTGTAAGACTTGGGGTCTGGAGAAATCTGCCCTAATCTGCTGCCCTAATAAGTATTGCCCAGCTAGGCTGACTTGTGAATCAGCTTCCCTCATCCTCTCCTCTGCTAGAGGCGTTTTCCCTTCTTTCTGAATCTGACCAGCTGTCCTTTTCAAACTAAGCTATTTAGAATTGAGTTTGTTGCCACTGGCAGAGGGAATCAGATCTTAGAGGGTACAGAAAGCAAACCATTTATCAAAAAGTATTTAAGCCGCCCCTACTTAACTGTACCCCAGACCCTGGGGACACAGGTACAAAGAATAAGACAGCCCCCACTTGGAAGGGGACTTCTATCTGGAGAGACAACTTGTCCATGTAGAAGTAGATGCAGAATAAAGACATGCAAAATAAATACAAGGTAAGCCATTGCCCTAGCAATTCCAAGAGATCAGGAAGGTTTCATGTAGAAGGTGATGCTTGAGCTGGGTTTGCAAGCAAGAGAGCCTTGTTTACCTTGGAGCTGGCAAGGGAAAGATTTAGGAGTGAGGTTTTTATGTCATGCCTACCTTATTCCTTTCCCCAAGTAGCTGTCTGGTAAATATGCAGACTTGCAGTAGGGAAACCAAAGAGTTATGGGCAAAAGGGCACAGAGCTAAAGGGGAAAGTCTGTGGTTGAGCTCAGAGAACAAGGTCCTTAATGGAAGAGAAGAGGAGAGAGGCACATCAGAGAGGAGTTCCATAATGTGGGGAAAAGAAACACAAGGAAGTGGTTCTTTAATGGCAGTAGAGAGAACGGGGCTTGGTCATTGGGTCGGGAGGAGAAGGAAGAAGTCTCTTGGATATAGGTGATCATTAAACAGCAGAGTTCCATAATGACGTCAAGGAATGGAATAATAACAGCATCTATATAGCAGCTAGGGTGGTACATTGGATAGAGGACTGGGCTTGGCATCCAGAAGAATTGAGTTTGAACCTTGTCCCTGAAGCCTAAGTGTGTAACCCTGGGCAAGTCATTGAATATTTCTCTGCTACAGTTTCTCAGTGGTAAAATGGAGATAATAACTCCTCCCTTCCCAGAGTGGGGGAGATCAAGTGAGAATTGTGTCTTTTGAACCTTCAAGCACTTAAAATAATATCAGGCAGCATTTATAAAGTACTATATAAGAATAGCGAATGATAGCTGGCATTTACATAGTGCTTTAAGGTTTGCAAGTCTTTCCTGGTCCTCACAAGAACCCTGGGAGGCAAGAGTTCTTATTATCCCCCATTTTACTGAGAGGGAGGTGTGAGGCAAGGAGAGGTTAAGTAACTTAGCCAGGGTTATATAACTTAAGTAAGTGTTCAAGGCTGAATTTGAACCAAGATCTTAGCCCTTTGTATCCACTGTGCCAACCTTGCTGTGAAGATAAGGAGAGAATTTTGTGGGAGAAGAGGGAAGGGGTACATTTATAGGAGGAAGGCTCTCTGAATTAGTCTCATGACTCCTTTCATTGCCTTAGTTTTCCTTCAGTAAAATTAGAAGCAGAACTTTTTTTAAAATTTAACATTTATTGAGTGCCTATACTGTATGCTTAGGTATAGTCATTGATGGTGAGTTAGAAGAATTTTGGACTAATGTACAACCCCCTTTACAGATCAAGAAACCGAGTCCCAGAAATTAAATGACCTACACAAGGTCAAAGTTAGTGGAAGAGGTAGTAGCCCTAAAATAGTTAAACCAAAAATCCAGACTGTTTATGTTTGTAAGAGTCTATTGTAGTTTAGGGACATAAATGCAAAGCAGGCTTCTGGGTCGGAGCTGGGGAGGGGGATCTAACAGGAATGCTTAGCACACTTGTTGGCTCAGGAAATGGTGGGCAGATGATCCAGTCTGGCCTTGGGGGGGGGGGGTGGAGGGCGGGTTTCTATTTTCTGGTCTCGTTGTTGTCAGGACCCACACCTGGGCTTTGCTGAGGCCTGCGATGGGCCAGGGGGCTTGTCTGGGGAGCCAGGGGTCTGTTCCTCTCCAGGGCCTTAGGTAGTTTCATCCAGAATTCTCTTTCACCTGCAGGCAACCCGGGAAGTGGTTCTAAGCCATTCACCGGAACAGGAAAAGGAGCGAATTGTCAGTCTCCAGGCTGCCTCTACAGTCTACGACCTTCTGAGCATCACATTGGGCAGAAGAGGGCAGTATGTCATGCTTTCTGAGGTACTGCAGCCTGCTGTTCCCTCTGCGTCAGCCAGAGCAGCGTTTCCCTTTGGGCCTGGCACCCATGACACTAATGGGGGTGGAGCAGGGTTCGGGGAAGCAGACGGAGCAGAAAAGAGTCTAGACCTGGGATAAGCCCCTAGGATGGGAGGGTGAGGGGCCTACTTTCTCACGCCCCAAGAGCCCAGGGGACTTAGTTTCCATGCTTGTCTTGGTGGAGTTTTGAGCTGGGCATATAGAGAGTGAGACTGGAGCCACATGCCTAGGGTCAGGAGCTGTTTAGGGGTAGCTCCTGAGATGGCAGGTCAGATTGAGGAATGTTGATGAAGTGCCTACTATGGACCAAGTACTGGGTTCAGCTCTAGTCAAGACAGGTGTCACTGAAGCCCAGTGTGCCTGCTGTGAATACGCCCTGTCCCGTTTGTCTGGCAGTGTCCCTGTGCCCTTCTGTGGTCTCCCTGGTGCCCATTGGCCAAGAGAGGCAGTGTGAGCCTCTTACCTTGACTTCAAGACTGGTGTGTATATCCTGTTAGAGCTCCAGCAGGTGGCTCCCAGGCTCGCCTGGGCATCCGGCCAAGTCCAACTCAACATGCTTCCTTCTGCCCCAGAATGGCTTCCCCAGAGCTGGCCCTTCTGCCTTTAGGGATTTGCTGAGGCCTCCCTAGGTCAGGTAGGGAGGTCCTCTGTCACCCCCCCCCCCCGACCCTTTCCAGGGCCTTAGGGCTGCCTGAGGTTGCCCAGACGGGACTTTCTATCCGTCCCAGAATTATTCCTGCTGAATGTTTAGCTCAGCTTCTTATGAAGATAGAAAACCAAAAAAAGGGATGATGGTAGTGATGACAGCAAATAGGAATCCTGCATTTGTAACACTTTTCAAAAATATTTTCCTGCACTTTATTTTGTCTGATCATCATCATAACCTAGTGAATGGGAAGATGTACATGTGGCTTTATGGATGAGGAAGCTGAGGCTCCAGGAGGAGACTTACTTAAGGCCACTCAGTTGTGTCAATAGCCAAACAAGGATAAGAGCCTGCCAGTAGGGGCAGCTGGGTAGCTCAGTGGATTGAGAGTCAGGCCTAGAGACAGGAGGTCCTAGGTTCAAATCCAGCCTCAGACACTTCCCAGCTGTGTGCCCCTGGGAAGTCACTTGACCCCCATTGCCCACCCTTACCACTCTTCCACCAAGGAGCTAATACATAGAAGTTAAAGGTTTAAAAAAAAAAAAAAAAAGAGCCTGCCAGTAACCCATCCTGAGCCCCTGGGTGGGTTATTCCTGAAGGAGCCAAATCAGCCCTCAGGTTGTGCGGGCATTCTTAGCCCCCTAGAGTTAGAGCTGAGAGAGACTGGAGAGGCCTAAAGTCCAAGCTGCTCATTTTACAGAGGAGATCATCCATGTGATAAATATCTGAGGCAAGATTCAAACTTAGGTTTTCTCGACTCTGTCTCCTGAGCCTACCTTGCTTCCCCAAAAAGCCAGAGGTGATATGGGTGGCAGGTATCTCCCCAGGATCCTTGGGAGCAGGGTACCTGTGACTGACCCGAGCAATTCATTTCCCTAGTGCCTCGAGCGGGCCATCAGGTTTGCCTGTGAAGAATTCCATCTCTGGTATCAGCTGGCCTTGTCCATGGTGGCTTCTGGGAAGGTAAGCCCACTATCCCCACAGTCTTGTCTACCAAAAGACTCCTTTTCTGCCCCTTCTTTCACCCTTGGGGCTATGTAACCTGCCTGGATGGATGGATGGATGGATGGATGGAGGTGGGGTTTGTGGGATGGGGCCTTGCCACCCTGGAATTAATTTCCTGGCTCTCAGTAATCTCAGGGGAAAATGATATTAGTTTATCACCAGAAGAGAGGGTGTGTGTGTGTGTGGGGGGGGGGGTCTGTCCATTATGGGGGAAATCTAGCCTGACTTGGAAAAGCCCACCCTGGGTGTTTGTTCATTGTTGGCCGGGTCAGGAGTTTGTCTTTGGTGTCTTTTTGACCAAGTGAGCTCTGGAAATAAGAAATAGCCATTGGTGTTTGTTGGGCCCTTGACCCATTGATTAAGGTAAGGACAGAGCCAGGGAAAGTTTATCATCAGAATTGTTAGCAGGCTTGGGGTATGGAGGGGGTAGATGCTTTGCCCACAAGTAAAGACCTTTGATAGTTAGAGGGGTTCCAACACTTCGCTTCTCCAGCTGGGGCTGGCGAGCATTGGTTCTCTGACACTCCCCGCACCAATATACTGTGTTAGCCCCGTGCCCTGCCTCATCTCCATTCCTTACCAGGCCAGAATTAGACTTACATAAATGTCTATTTTAAGCACTGACACGAAGCTTCCTTGGGCTCCGGTATTGGAAGAGGGAGGTGATGGGGGGGAAGGGGAGATGGAGGAAGTAATGTGACATGAGGTTGCAAATTGATCTAAGAGCTGTAAATACCCAAAGCCTTTTATGGGGCTGAGGGAATTCCCTCCTCTCTACCCCTCCCTCCCCATCTGGGCAGTCTCCCTTTGTAGGCCTCTCCTAAGAATCTGCGCTGTGTAATCCTACCCACAGGGGCTAGCACAACCCTTGCCAAGTTGGGGAGGGGGCCACACCCTCAATGACTGGTAGAGACAGGAGATGGAAGGCAAGAGATAGTCTGAATGGCTGGGCCCAATATTATAATGATGGCTCAGGGATCCTGAGGTTAAACTGATACCAGGTCCTCTGTGTCACCCCTTCCCCAACCAGGCCGAAAGGCTCTGTTCTCAGAATCTGAAATAAAAATTCATGAGGATTTATTAAACAGCTGCTCCTTGGCAGTCCTCTGTGAAAGGATATGGAGAAACAGATGACTTTGGTTGCCTCCCCTTCCTACCCCGCCCACCCCCTGGGCACATGAACCATGAAGTTCATGTACACTTACCAAGTAGATGTGATTCAAGACATGAAATTGTCCATTTGGGGCCAGAAGAAACATTAGAGGTCATCTAGTCCAGTCCTGATACTTTATTGACTAGGAAACAGAGGGTCAGAGGCATTAGTGACCTGGCCAGGGTCATCCCCAGAGGCCATGCCAGGAGAGGAGCCAATGCTGGGCTCTTGGGTTGCAACTGGTAGTGCTCTGGCTGTCCCAAGAGGACTGTCCAAGAAGTGCTTCTACTGGCTTCTGAACCCAGAGCTGGACTTTGGCCCCAGAGGCCTTCAAGTCTGATGGTGGCTCACTTGATCTTGCTGCTGCTTCTAAGGAAATTTGGTTCAGTTGGTCGGTGTGGATGAAGCCTTGAACCCTGTATGCCAGGCATGGCTGGACCCTGGACTTAGCAAGACTACAGGAAACGTCTCTTGCCCTCTCCTAACTTGTGCTGCAATAGTCACTGCCACACTCAAAGGGCTCTGATAGAATTCAGAATGACCAGGGCTTCTGTGGGGCAGATGTCCCATACTCTGAAAGATGGAAGGGTGGCCCTGGGCCATGAAGAATGGAAAGGAGGAAGGTGATAGGGAGACTCTCCAGGGAAGAGGAGGGCCCAAGGCTGGGGATGGGTTTGGCTTGTTTCAGGTCACTGAAGAGGCCTGTCTGTGGGCACGGAGGAGGAGGGAGAGTGTGGCCTGGCTCCTCCCCACCGGTCCCCCCAGGAACCATCAGAGGGTGCTTTGGGTTTTTCTAGGTTTGTCCAGGATTGCCCTGCTTAGTATTGCTTTATAGTAGTCCTTTTCTCTTCCCCAGTCTTGTTCCCCTTTGAAGCAGGAAGATCTGGATCCGGGCCCTTCCTTTCATGGAGTTAGCAGATGGGAAATAGAGTAGGAGGAGGGGGCTAGGACGGGGTGTCGGGGGAGTATTGGCCTGGGGGTTCTGCCTCCGCCTCTCAGTGGCTGTGGGAGCTGGGATGTGTCACCTCAGCCCAGGGAATCAGATAAAATGGGGATGACAGCGTCTCCATCCCTGCGTCCTGAGTGTGGCGAGGATCTGACGAGGCCTAGCCTGGTAGTCGGAGCACTGCCAGGGTGATTGTCCCTGGGCCTCAGCCTCCTAGCCTGCCAAATGAAGGTGTTAGACTAGATGACCTCCACGTTCCCTCTGGTTCCTAAGGAATATCATCTAGACATAAGATGGATGTTATTTATTTTAAATGAAGTCTGAGGTGAGGGAATGGCCTTGGGTTTGGCACTCTGTCTGGAGAAGAGATGGCCAGTCCTTCCGGTAAGCCCGGCAGCAGCCATCAGCACCCTGGCTCCGCTGTGGAGAGGGCTGGGATCGGCTGGGGATCAGGCAGGGGTGGGGCTCTGGTCGAGGTATGGGAAGATTTCCCGCTGGTCACTGCAGAGTGCGGAGGGTGGCCGTTCCTGTGATTTGGGGATCCTTTGTGGGCCCGGGAGGGGGCAGGAGGTCTGGGGAGCCCGATCTCCAGAACCAGGCATGATCCCCGGATGTCCTGACGGCACCGAGAAGAGAGGGAGGCGTGGGCCGGAGAGGGAGGGGCACTACAGCCGCATGGAGGCCTTCCGCAAGGTTAGGCTAGAGATATAAATATATCCAGCTCTTCATCTGCCCTCATTACGGACATGATTCCGGTTTCTCCTTCTGCTGGTTTTCTCAGCAGAGCTGTAGACTCAGTTGCTAGGTAACCACCATTTTTTTTAAGCCCCTCTGCTTTTGCCCACCCCACCCTCAGTTTGGGATTGCTGAGTCCTCAGAAGACTCCTTCAGTGGCCTCCCTCAGTGGGCATTGGGGAGGTCAAAGTTAGAGAACTTGGCATTCCAAGGATCTAGTTCCAACGGTCAGCAGCCCCACTAGGAGCGCCTGAGGCCCACTCGAGGGAAGAGAATCTGGGGTGGCCCAAACCCCATAGCCTCTTTTCCTCTTGCCTCCCTGCTCTGCCCCCACAGGCCTGGCCAGAAGGAAGAGGGTGGCTCTGGGGATGTGAGCAGGTTGGGTGTCACGCGGGCGTTTAGGGCCCTCTTCCTCTGATGGTCTCTCCCTGCTCAGGACTGGCTCAGTGCTCCTGGCTGTCCTGGCTGCTAAAGCTTCCCCATAGCCGGCCCCATCTCTGGGTCTTTCAGTGAGGCTCCAAGCTCCCTGAAGGTGGGGAGAAGTGGGCTTGATTTCTGCAGGGGTCCTGGAGGGCCGCCTCCAGGGTTGTTGACCTGGCTTCCCTTTGAGCTCTTAGGCAGGAGAGCTTCTGTTCTTTCCCTTGTACCTCCGGGGCTCAGCACAGGGCTTGTTGGAGGGATGGGGACGGAGTGGGGGAGCCTTGGGACTGCGCCCACTCTCTGTATCCCATCCCAGCCTGACCCTTGTTTCCAACAACAGCACCCCAGGTGGCTGGGGGGGAGGTGAAAGGCTTGTGCTCCCCAGAACCCCAGGAGTGACGCTCTTTCTCCCTTCCCTCTTGGCCCCTCAGTCGTCCTATGCTGTGTCCGTGCTGAAGGAGTGCTCAAAGCTTCGTCCTTCCGACCCCACTGTGCCCCTCCTGGCTGCCAAGGTCTGCATCCGGCCCCTTCACTGGGTAAGTGAGTGTGATCATGCCAGCCTCCCGGGAGGGCCAGGCAGAGCAGGGGTCTGTGAGTGCCTGAAGCTCTCAGAGGCTTGAAGGCTGGGCAGTAGGCGCACAGAAGAGGACTCCCTGTAATTCCTCTTAGTTCTGGTGCCTTGAGATGCTTAAGAATGTGTGTCCCTTGCAAGGATAGCTTGTTTGCCCGCTCTGGCACTGTCAGACAAGCTGTGTGACCTCAGGCAAATCACTTGGTTCTCTGGGCCTCCACATTCTCATCCGCATATGGGAGGGGGAGGAAGCAGGTATAGGAATCCCTTCAAGCACTTGCTAGTCTGTGGTGATGTTGGGTAATGTTGTGTAAAGGTAGGTTGGGGTTATATGGGCCTGCCCAGATCCTTGGTTCCTTGTGGTGGCCAGGGTGGTCTCTGTTGGCTGCTCTGTGTGGGTCGGGCATGCATAAAGTGCCTGCTCTTCCCACAAGGTAAACTTGGGAAGGGTAGTTACCCATTGGCCACTGAGGGTCCCTGAAGGTCTTGGCCAGGCTAGAGGCTTGGGCTGAATCTAGTTGGATGAAATCCAATAGAGAGCCATGTAAAGTCTTCCCTTTGGGGACAAGAAGCCAATTTTCCAAGCACAGCAGGATGGGCAGGCCTGGTGAAGGCTGCTGCTAAGAGCCCAGGAGCTTGGGGGGGACTTGTTCAGCTCACTGTTTTCGGCCAGCCAAAGGAGTGTGGAGAGGGCCTGGCCATTGCCCCCAGCTATTGAGGTCATCATCCAGCTGTTCCCTGCTTCTTTGCACCATGTCTGATGGACTGTGTTTAGTTCTGAGTACTGCACTGTAAGAAGACACTGAAAATGTTCTGAGTGAATTACAGGCATAGCCTATATCAAACTGCTTGTCCTTTCAGGGAAGAGGGGAGGAGAAAGGGAGAGAATTTGGAGCTCAACTTTTAAAAAATGAATGTTAAAAATAACTTTTCCATGTAATTGGAAAAATAATATACATTTAGAAAAAGAAGTAGAACATTGATAAGCCAAAAAAGGTCTGGAGAAAGGCATCCAAGGTGGTGAAGGGCTTTGGGTCTGTCTTAAGGATCAAGGGAAGCACCTTGGAGTATTAGGCCAGGGAAGAAAAGACTCATGTCAGGCATGGTGACTTTCAGAATACTTGAAGGACTTTGCCAGGAATGAGGGGTTGAACTTGTTCTGTTTAGTCCTTGAGGGCATATCGAGAAATAGTCAGTAATTGTTGTAGAGAGACAAATTTAGGCTTAATGTCAGGATCAACTTCCCAATCAACTAGAGCTGGAATGGCCTGCCTGGGAAGGTGATGGGTTCCAACCTCACTTAGAGGTCTTCAAGGACTACTTGGTCTGTTATGGTGATAATTCCTTTCAGGTATGAGTTGGACTATATAGTTTCAATGGGAAGATTCCAAGATTTTGGAAGTGGAGGAGAATTGAGGATGAAACTTGCCCTAGCAGGTAAAACTTCACTCAGTTTGATGCCCAGAACCTGGGACATGCATTGATGTCCAGTGTTTCCCAACTTAGTGAGGAAGAATAAAGGCTGCTGTCAGGAAAGCAAAGCCTTGGCCCAGAATTCCTCTGGGGAACATCAGTGGTGTTTTCTTAAGGGTTCCTAGAGAAGAAGCATTTGAGGCTGGATGTGACCATACTAGAAGAAGGGGAGAAAAGGATGCAGGAAGGTGGGGGAAATATTGCTGATAACCTACAGAAAGAATTCCCACAGTTTTTTGGACTTAAAATTCTGTGTGTTGTTGCATTTAATATGGGTTTTTGGGGGTGAGGGCAGTTAGAATTATTCTCTTGGTGGGTGTTTGTTTTTAATCACTACAGTCCTTTTCCAGGATTGCCTCCTTCTTCCATAGGACCCTCAACTGAAACAAAGAAAAACGGTTGTGTAAAAATACTTAAAATTCTTCCTTTTTCTTTCTTTTAAACAAGAGATGGTTCATTGGACAGGGGAAGGAGAAGGAAAGTAAAAGGGATATAAAAACAAAAGATAAAAATAAAAATATTAAAGAAATATAAGCTTAAAGAATCACAGTGCCCAAGTCTGAAATGGTGAATAATCTATTATTCTGTATCCATAGCTGCCACAGGCTACCCTCGCCCCATGCTCCTCACTACCTCTTTACTGAAGAGGGGGATGGATTTCATCTTATTAATCATCCACATGACCCAAATTGACCATTGCGTCTGAGTTGAGCTGCCTTCTTAGCAGTGGAGCATGTATTGTTCTCCAGCGTCTCTCAGTTTCCTGTGTATCATTTCACCCAAATCTTGTCATTTCCCATATTTCCTTGTACTTGCCCTTGTGTCAGGTGTAGTAATCTTCCATTCTATTCATCACGCCATGCTGGTTCTATTCCACCATCTCCCATTGAGGGATGTTCACTTTGTTTCCAGTCTTTGGCTTTTCACAAAAGGTTATTGCCTTCATTTAAGAAGTTTTTTCTCCCCTCCTTCCCTAACCAAAAGAAGTGCCATATGAGATAGATTTGCTTTTCAAATTAACAGCAAATAGAATTTTATTTTGAGAACTAAGTGAGAATTTCATAACCCCCTCACCCTCTAAGAAAGGCAGCTTGGTTTAGGAAAAAGAATGAACTCGGAAGGCAGGAGAACTGTGTGACATTCACCAACTCATTTTGTTGTCTGTGCCTCCAACTATCTCATCTGCCTGGGGACTGCTTCCACCTGGACCTCGCTATTGCCAGCAGATCTCAGCCGTGCTTCCCTTTAGTCTGTACCCCCTGAAACGGACTATTGGCTTCTCTACTGGCTGCTGCCTTCATGCCTTCAACAGTATCTTCCCATCCTGACGAGCCTCAGTCCCAGACGCTCTCCAATTCTGGCACTGCAGTCACTCAGATCTCTTCTTATACCTGGACGGAGAATGTCAGGCTTTTCCCCCGTGACCTACCTCCAGACCTGTACCTTTTCAATTGTCTTGTCCACAGCTCTGCCTTCTGTGTTGTCTTCCCTTGTTAGAACATAGGCTTGAGACTGTCTGCTTTGTATTTGTCTCTTCAGCACTTAACATGTGTGTGCTTGGCATATGGTAACTGCCTGCTAGAGGCCCTGGACATTTTCATTCCATTGTTCTTGCCTATCTCCTGGCCTTTATGAGGGAATGAAATTATAGAGAAAGGAGACTTGGCAAATATTTTTAAATTCTGTGGAGCAACGGTTTATCATCATAGTGGCTTACCTTTATAGAAGGCTTTAGGGTTGGTGTATTATTAACCTACAAACATCCATCATCTCATTTGAGCCTCTCTGTAACCTTGTAAGAGAGATGGTGACTGCACATGCTCTTAATACCAGATTCGCAGATAAGAAAACTAAAAGGCCAAACGACATGGCTATTGGCTGGGCCTCTCTGCTTTTGATTTCTAAGACAGTCCTGAGCTTCAGTCTGGAAGTCATTCATTTAAAGGGAGATATACCTATGGAAGCACCTTGTGCTAGAGTTGGGAGGTGAAAGTGATTTGGGTTTGATACAGGACAGTATCAGGGAGCTATAATCCTGGGCTTGGAGAAGCTGCCAGGCTCCTGATCTGATGAAGACCTGGCCTTATGATAGTGACTCATTGCCAAGGGGACTCTTGTTCCCCTTCTGCTACTGCTCTGACTTCCACCTCTTCTTCCTGAGAGACTAGCTTGTCCTTGTGGTCTTAACAAGTGAATGGGTTTTTAATGAATACATCCTCTTCACTGTTGCCCGCTTTCTCTTAGCAATAGGCCTCAGCCCATCCTCATCCAGATGGTTTTCCTACCATTTTTTCCTATGGTTAAATTATTTAGGAGGAAATTCTGGCCAAAAAGATGTGGCTGCATATGAGGTCCTCTCAACAGGGTTGGGCAGGAGTCATTTAAACATTTATGACTCATGTTTCCAAATCATAAGAGCAACAATAGTAATAATAATGAAATTCTAGTATCTCTACCCTGCTGCCCCTGATTACGAGAAGGGACCAGTTTGTGGAGCAGAGAGCATTTTCTGCCTAAAACACCAGGAGAATTCCTGTTGCCATAAGTGGCCAGGCAACCTGACTAATGGGTTCCTCAAGACTCTATCAGCTGCTGAGTTTTCCCCAGCCCTATCCAAAGTTATACCAGCAAAAGAGCACTTCTTTGTTCCCAAGCCTCATTTCTTTGGTGCCCAGCCTAGTTTCTTTTGGGGTTCAGGTCCCCTATGATAATGATTGGGCATGACTGAGAGCTCCATAGTCTGAAGATAGAGAGGCATTTTTTTGCTTTTCAGAATGAATACTAATTTAGAATCATAAGATCATTTGGATTTTAGTGCTGAAAAAGAAATCTCAGAGTCTAGGTCAAGGATTCTTTTTTTTTTTAATAAGTTTTTATTGATGTCTTCTTTTTTGCATCATCATACTTATCCCAAGAGCCTCACTCCAGTCCCTCAGAGAGCTATGCATATATCAAATAATTTTATTTGGAGAGGGGGGAAAATCAGCAGAACTGATTGATTTATTAAAAATGAAATCTGAAAACATGTAGTGTATAACATCTCCACAAATGGGTGGTTTGGAGAGCCCTCTCATATCTTTTCAGTTGAGATCTATTTGTCATTTTGATACATTTGTAACATCTTTCCATTTATGTCATTGAGTCATGGTATTATGTTTTCTTGGCTCTGCTGTCTTCAGTCTGCATCAGTTCATATAGCTCTTTCCATACTTCTCTCTATTTATCACACACATGATTTCTTACAGTACAGTAACATTCCATTATGTTTATGTAACATAGCTTGTTTTGCCATTCCCCAACTGAAGGGAATCTACTTTGTTTCCAATTCTTAGCTATCAAAAAAAAGTGCTGTCATAAATATTTTCATGTAGATAGAGACTTTTTATTAATGGTTTTCTTAGGGGTATAAACATAGTAGTGGAGACTGTGGTTCAGAGGAAGGATATGGATATTTTAGTCACTTCATTTGCCTAATTCCAAATTACTTTCCAAAATGGCTATATCATTTTACAACTCTACCAACAATGTAGCAGTGTGCCTTCCCTTCCTTGAATATTGATTATCACCACCTGTTGTCATTTCTGTCAGTTTGTAGGGTGTGAGGTAAGACCTCAGGGTTTGTTTTTTGACTCCTGTCTTTTTGAGGCTCTTTTTAAAGATTAGTTTGGAAGAAATGTCAGAACAGTTTTAGCTTTTGCTACTACCAAGCTGCCATCCTGGTTCCACCCCACTCAGGGTTGTTTTGATTTCTGTTATTATTATTAGTGATTTGGCATATTCTTTCATGTGATTGTGAATATAGTCCTTTTGAGAACCATTAAAAAATCTTTTGACTACTTGTTTTATTAGGGAATAGATCAGAAGGTTCTTAACCATTTCTTTTTCACAGACCCCATTGGCAGTCTGATGAAACCTTTGTGCTCCTTCTGAGAATCAAGGTTTCAAATGTATAAAATAAAATAACATAGGATTATAAAGGAAACTAGTTGAATTGAAATAAAGGGGTAATTATTTTTCCCATCTAAGTTCTCTGAGGAAGAGAAGGGGATCTTTTGATTCCAGACCAAGAACTTCTGATCCTAATCCAACACCCTCATTTTGCAGATGAGGAATCTTGAGACTCAGAAATCAAATGACTTGCTCAGGATCACAGAAGTAGCAGGTGAAAGATGTGGGATTTGAATCCTGGTTTTCTGAGCCTGAATCCTGTGTTCTTTATACACACTCAAAATCAAAGACTTGCAGAGCCTCACTTGGAAGCTCACTGGTGATCTGGACCAACCTCTCTCTAGATGGAACCACTTGGCCCTGCAGCCTTCATTTGGAGGCCTCAGGGATGGAGCTCCACCATGTCTGTAGGGTCTTATAGCAGTTCTAGTCATAAGGAGGTTTTCCTGTATTTTAAATGGGAATGTGTTTCTCTGCCACTTCCGCCTTTTTCCCTCTTAGGTCTGCCCTCTGAGGCCTAGAAGAACAAGCCCAATTCTTCTTCTATGTGATAGTCTCAGCTATTTTTTTTAAAACCCTTACATTCTGTCCTAGTAAATTAAGACAGAAGGGCAAGCCAGTGTTGTTAAGTGGCTTGCCCAGGATCACACAGCTATGAAGTGTCTTTTAGATGGTCTCATATGTTGCGGTTGCAGTCTCCAGACCATCATCCTGGCTCATCTCCTCTGAGGGTCTCTATTTCATTGGTGTTCTTCCTTGGAATGTGACATCATCACCTAGATGCCAGCTGACAAGGGCACCTACCACAAGGGCTGCCAGTCAGTTTTTTTTTTTCACAAATTTTTGCTAGCTTTCATTCTTATGATTTTGATTAAAAAACAAGTGTGAACCTTCTTGTTACATCCACCATTCATTCTAGCCTATGACACGAGACACTATATTATCAGATGCAGGATTTGAACCCAGTCTTCTTGACTTCACTGCCAGTCTGCTATCAGGTTGCTTCTTATCAAATTAAAGGAACATTTAAGTCATTTCTAGTTTATTTGGGAATGTCAGAATAATATTGGAGTTTTATAAAGGGTATGATACATTTCTCAATTGATAACACAGGATATGAACTGTTAGTTTTTGGATGAAAAAATCAGAGCCATATACAAGCATATAAAAAATGCCCATAATCATTACTTATTAGAGAAACACAAATCAAAATTACTCTGAGACATCATCTCACACTTCCCAGATTGGCTAAAATAATAAAAGGGCAAAATGACAAATGTTGGCAGGGATATAGAAAAATGGGGACATGAATGCACTGTTGGTGGAACTGTGAACTGATTTAACAATTTTGGAGAGCGACCCAGAATTATGCCCCCGAACTGAGTATACCCTTAGACTCAGCAATACTGTGTCTGTTTCCCAAGGAGATCAAAGAAAAAGAAAAAGAACCTACATGTCGTAGAGTAGTTTTAGTAGCTCTCTTTGTCGCAGTAAAGAACTAGAAATTGAGGGGTTATCTTTTAATCGAGGAATGACTGAATACATCGGTAGTAAATGATTGTGGTAGAATACTACTTTACTGTCAGAAATGATGAGCAGGTTATTTTTTAAAAAACATGGAAAGACCTACATGAAATTATGAAAAGCAAAACATGTAGAACCAAGAGAATATTATATACAGCTGCAGAACTAATGTTTGAAGAATAATTTGTATATATCTACCTCCAGAGAAAGAACTAATAAATAGAAACAGGAAAGACATAGTTTATATAATTTCTTTTTTAGTCAAGTGATACCTTTGCTGGTGCAGGGAGGAGAAGGAGGGAGATACTTGAGAATTTTGATATTGACAACAAATATACATTAATAAAAATGGAAAAACAAACAAAATAATATTGGACCAAAAGTCCCAAAATACAAATTCTAGTTCTAGTTGTGAGGTTTTGGGTTAGCAGCCAGTCACATAATCTTCCTGAATCTGTTTCCTCATCTCTTCAGGAAGGGAAGATTACACTTGATGATCTGTAAGCACTTGATTTTCTCTGAGTGCATGAAGCTCCTCAGGCCCTAAATAAAGGAGACATAAGGCAGAGTAGACAGTCCTGGAGGTCCTGGCATTTGTCCAGCAAATAAGGCTGGGGGTGGGGCTGGGACTGGGACTGCTGAGAATTCTGGTCTGGTCCCAGAACCCCTCTCAGATACACAACTCACCACATACACCTACCTCATGGTCCTAGGACAAAAGCACTGTTTTTGGTTTCAGAGGATAGTGGCCTTTCGTTATGCAGTCAGCCCTTCCAACCCGAGGCTGCTGTTGTCAGGAAGCCCTAAATTTAGGTCTTTCTACAATGGGAGAGCTGTTTGCCTCCATGCCATAATTATAGTCATTATGTGTATTCAGATTACATGGTAATAAAATTAGGATCGAATCACTCCAAATGGAAATCAGATGAGAAATAATCAGAGAGAAGTAATCAATGACAACATAAATAGAGAAGCCAGAAGAAAACTTCAGCATGGGGCTTCTTTCCCCAGAGTGGAGAGAACTGCTTAGCCTGAGCTAAGATCCATGCTGGAGTCAGGAGATGATTCCACAGAGGTCTCGAGGCAAGCAGAAGCCAAGGCCTGGCTTCTCCCAGTCTGGTGGCTCTGTCATGGACGGTCTCCCTCATCTTGGCTGCCTCACACCAAACAGTCAAACAGTGGCCAGATGCGTGGCTGGTTTGTTTGTTTTTAATAGTGAACGAATATTATAGTAGTAAAGAAAAATACCCTCGGGAATTAGGACCTTCAAGGCTCAGCTCTTCCGCTCATTTACATGTCCCTTAATCCTTTCAAGTCTGAGCCTCCATAAAACGGGATCCTACTTTGTTCCCAATCAGATAGGACTGGTGGTTGGGGAACCTCACCGTCTCGTCAAAATGAGAACATTCCTGATCCGGCATTTGACCCTGCCTCATCAGCCATTCTCTTCTTGTGTGTCCATCTGGTCATACTGATAATAGCTGCCTTAGGGTCCGCAGAGCACTTTCATAGGCATTCTAGCCTCAGATCCAGCCCACTTGTTCAAGAAGGCCCCAAAGCCATTATCCCTATTTTTACAGATGAGGACACCGAGGCTAGGGTACAGCCGTCCAAGATGGAGTTTCAAATTGGGTCTTTCCTGATTGTTAAATCTGGCCATCTTTTCAATGAACCAAGACCACATTTGGGATTTGGGGAAGATGTCTGCGTCTTCTGTGCCACCCCATCTTCCCTTTATCTCCAGGGATCAAGTATGGTCCAGCACTTAGAGCCCGACCCAAGGTTGCCACTTCCTCATGCCTAATGCCTCCAGCCTCTCTAGTACCTCACTGGGGATCCTTGGTCTCCTGGATCCAGGTTGGACCTAGAATGCGCTCCCTCCCACCCACTCCCAGGCCCTTCCTTCTGAGGTTACCTCTGGTTTCCACTTGGCTGTCAATGATCTTCCTGAAGTGCAGGTCTAAACCTGCTGTCCCCCACTCATTAACGTGCAGTGGCTCTCTGTGACCTCTAGGATCAAATAGAAATTCCTTTTTTGGCGTGCACCTTCCTACTCCCTCCCCATCTCTTTCCCTTGCTGTCTGCCAGGCCTGGAGTGCCCCCTCCTTCACCTGTGGCTCCCTTGGCATCGCAGCTAAGAAGCTGCCTTCCCAGGCACCCCCTGAATTCTAGGGCCTCCCCCCAGCATGCATGGTCCTATGTGCCGTGTGTATTGGAGCAGTGGAGGTGATGGAGGGCTTTGACACCTGGCATGTGGTCGCTTTCCCACCATCCCCTCACCCACATTGGCCTAGGAGCCCCTTTCTTTTAAACCCTTGCCTTCCATCTTAGAATGGTGCTGCATGTTGGTTCTAGAGCAGGAGAGTGGCGCGGGCTAGGCCACGGAGGTTCAGTGCCAGACCCAGGGTAACAAAGTTTGGAAGTGTCTAAGGTCAGATTTGAACCCAGGCCCCCCATCTCTAGGCCTGGCTCTCCATGCACTGAGCCCCTGGCTGCCCCCTCTTTAGTGTCCTCAGTGCTTCTCCCAGGTGCCTGGCCCAGGGGAGGCCCTTGCTGAAGCTCCTTGATGGGGGGCCTCCTTGCTTCCTTTGTCTCACGGGGGCTCGGCGCATGGCAGACGCCTCAGAAATGCTCGGGGGCCCATCCCGGACTGGAGAGTCTGGGCCGAGAGTCGTCCGGCCTGGGCGAGGGTGGGCCGCCAGCCAAGAACACCCCGTCCTCAGGGACTGATGTGGCGAGCGTGAGCCAGGCTGGGCCGTGGTTGGGAGCCCGGAGTCGGGCCCTGCACCGGCCGAAGCTGCAGATCCCAAGGCTCGAGCTGCTGGGCGCTGACTTGGCTCTAGTTGGAGGACGGAGGGAGATGAGCAGGCACATTTGAAAAATGAGTTGGGCTGCGTGAAATCCAGCTGGATGGCCGGGAGCCCAGAGGCCGAGCACCTGTTGCCCTCCGCTTCCTTGTCCCGGTGCCCAAGTTTCGGCTTCACGCTCATACCAAAAGACGCCCGTGTCAGAGGGCAGGCTTGGCTGGATCGTCTTCCTCTCTCTGGGGCCTCAAGGTCAGGGGGAAGAGGGAGAGGCCGACCGGGCCCCAGGCACTGGCTCCCCCCCCTTGCTGGCCCCGGTAGAGACCTTGGACTGGAACTCTCAGACCTGACCCCGAAACCAGAGAGGGAGGAGCAGGTGCATGGGGCGGGCCTCCTCCGGGAGCAGACTGTGCAGCCTCGGCTCCAGAGGCTGGGGTTGGGTTCCCAGGAGAGATGTCTCTGGTTACCCTCATGGGGAGAAGGGAGAAATCCTCTCAAAACAATTTTGCTTGTTATATGTGAGATGTATATACACCTATAAAAATATGTATATACAAACACACCTATGGATATAAAGGATAAACTTTCATTTAAAAAATAGGCATCCAAAGAATCATAAACCCATAAAGTAATGAGGCTGGACGGGACCTTAGGGATCTTGTGATTCAAAGTTTCTGATGACGTTCACATATTCATAACTATAATTCATATATTGGTTTTCTTTGTAAGCCTAAGTATTTTAGGCATTTAAAACTTTTTTTTGAGGTGTCCAAAGGTTGACCAAATTGCCAAAGATATCCACAACACACTCAAGAAAGATTTAAGAATCTTTTTGGTGTCTAAGTTAGTTGTTTGTGAGTGGGAAGCTCATTTAAAACCTGTATTGGCACCCGGGCTCCTGGCTCCCAACAACAGTATCCCTTAGAGCACTTTTGGAAAGGGAGGAAGGTGGGCAGATGGTCTGTAATGCCTCGTGAGGGAGAGGGCAGCTGGGTTGGAAGAGAAGCAGACGTGAGCATCCATTGAATGAAGAATGTTGTCGGAGCCCGTGTTTTATAGTCTCCCTTTGTAGCAGATAGGAAGTCTTTGCTTTAGGGATGCCCCCAGCAGGCAGGCAGGCCCAGGAAGGTGGGGGCCAGTTTTAGCTCCAGGTCAGCTTGGATGTGGGGAGATTCCCATCCCCACCCCCTACCCCCACCCCTGGGATGCTGTGTGTGAGTCTGTGGCCCCTCTAGACGCTGTCTCCCATGCCACATCCTTACCTTGTCCTGAGGGATTCTTGTCCGTGTCCTCCAGCTCTCATTCATGGACTCCAGTGGAGAGAGCATGGCTGCTAGCACAATGGGTGCATCTCCTCTTGTGAGCATTGGAGCCCTTGGGAAGCTGCTCCCCACCCCCACCTTCCCAAGCTTCTCACACCTGCTCCAGTAACCGCCATGGCTTCCCAACTCTTCCACAAACAAGACTGCTCTCATCTCCTGGCCTTCTCCCTCATTGTGCCCCAGGTCTGGAATGTTCTTCCTCCCCTGCTCCAGCTACCCACCTCCCTGACTTCTTTAAGTCCCCATTGAAATCTCTCCTTTTCCTGGCACCTGCCCCTAATCCCTCTTACTTTCAGTGCCTTCCCTCTGTTAATTATTTCCTATTTGCCCTGTTGAGAGCTTGCTTTATTTTTGTTTGTTTGCATGTTGCTGCCTGCTCTGTTAGATGGGGCTCCTTGAAGGTAGGTAGGAGCTGTCTGCCTCTTTTTTGTATCTCCAGCACTTGGCATAATGGCTTTCACATAGTCAGTGCTTCATAAATGTTTAGGGATAGGTAGATGTATTTGAGGGACAGTGAGGTGGTACAATGGGTGGAGTGCTGGGCCTGGAGTCAGGAAGACTCATCTCCCTGGGTTCAAATCCAGCTTTGGACACATACTAGCCATGTGACCCTGGGCAAATCATTAACCCTACTGACCTGAGTTTCCTCATATGTAAAACAAGCTAGAGAAAGAAATGGCAGATCACTCTGGGCTCTTTGCCAAGAAAACCCTGAGTGGGATCTCAAAGAGTCTGATGTGACTGAGGCAACTGAGCGCCACCAACAAAAGCCCTGTCTGTGGCCTCAGCCTCACTACTTTTTTTTTTTTTTAACCCTTACCTTCTGCCTTGGAACCAGAAGAGTGATAGGGGCCAGGCAATGGGGGTTAAGTAACTTGTCCAGGGATACCCAGTTAGGAAGTGTCTGAGCAGATATGAACCCAGGACCTACCATCTCTGGACCTGGTTCTCCATCCACTGAGCCACCCAGCTACCTGCCTCACTATGTCTTTTGTGAAGATTAATCATGAGCTAACACAGAGCCAGTGATCTTTCCCTCCCAAACCCACCCATCTTTGGCCTTCTCTATTTCTGCCAAGGGTGGCAGTGTCTCAGGTTCAGTGTCTCAGGTTCCCTCCTCTCCTTGTGCGGTTACCATGTCTGCTTCCATAAGAGCTGTTGAATCTGGCCCTTTCTCATACTATGGCTGGACACCTCAAGTCTCCCCCATTCCAGCCCATCCTGCACCCTGCGGCCACCGGGATTTCCTGTAGGCCCGATCCTGCTGGGTCATTCCCCTTCTCGATGAGCTCCAGTGGCTCCCTGTTGTATGTCTTCTAGGGAAGCCCAGCATAAACACCTACATAACCTCTCTCAGGATAGCCTTCCTGCCTCCATGCCAATCAGTCCATGAGCATTTATTAAGTCCTTTCTGCATGTAAGGGACTGTGAAGAGAAAGGCAAAAACTGTCCCTGCCCCAAGAAACTTGTAAGCTCATGGAAGAGAGAGCATGTAAATAGCTAGTCCTCATAGAACACACATTGACAGCTGGCACCATCCACTTTGCCCACTGTGCCACCTCACTGGAGTCAAGGAGACCTAAAACACTGACTAGCTGAGTGATCCTGAACCCTGTCAGCCTCAACTTCTTCAGCTATGAAATGAGTTGGAGAGGGAAATGGCCAACCACTTGCAGTGTCTCTGCCAAGAAAATCCTGGAATGGGGTGAGGAAGAGTCAGACACAACTTCCATAAACAAAAAGTCACTTATGTGGACCACAGGAAGCCATTTGTATTTGAGTTTGACACCATTGGTCTTGGCCTTTAAGTCCCATCTAACTCTGAATTTTGATAGTATGTTCAGACTTCTGAGTTCACGAATTGTCTCATACAACATATTGCTAACAAACTAGCAGGAGATGATAGCCCATAATGACACAATAGGATGTGCTCACATGGTTTTAAAATAATCCCAAGGGCTAATTATTCATGTCTCACATGGAACCACTGTGGTCTAAGTGTCTTTATTAGAGAGCTGAATGATGAATTTGAGAGAACATTTGTCAATTATAAAAGTTGGAATTGTTAATACTATAATAATATTGTATATGCCTATATTATGTCCTTTACCTACATTATTTACATTATTCTACCTACATTATCTCTGGTGATCTTCACAACAACCCTATGTGGTGTGTAGGGAAGGGGAGTTAGCCCCATTTGACAGATAGGACTACTGAGACTTGGATTAAGTAGTTAAGTAAATTGCCCAAGTTCACATGATTACTTAGTGATGAAGATAAGATTCTCCCAGTTCTACTGCACCAATTTGATTAAAGGGAAGGAGTCAGAATTTGTCAGCATCATTGAAAGAGGGCTATACAATTTTTTTAAAGACATCATTGCCATGAAAACACTTCCCCTGCCCCTCCATTTTGCTGATTTATTAGTGCAGTTTTTATGCTGTAGAGTTATCTTACTTTTGAAAAAGCACATGCTTGCTTGTTGATCATGGTATCAGTATCTCAGACTTTCTAAAAGGGACCTCCTGGGCCATCTTGTCCCTCCCTTTCCAGGGGAATTAAAAAGAACAGAGACAAGAATTGCTTGCCTGGTGCTTAGAATGTCTCCTGTCTGCTTCCTGTCCAGCCCCAGTTTGGCCTCTTCAATGAAGCCTTCTTTATAATGATTTCAGCTCCCATTGATCACCAAGAAACAGAAATATAGGAATAGAAGGTACCTCAGCAATCATTTAGTTCAACTCAAACCTGAAAAGAAATTCCTATCACCACTGAGCCAACAAGTGACCAGCCAGCCTCTGCTTGGAGACCTCCAATGAGAGACCCATTACCCATCTCAATAACCCTTTCTACTTCTGCACAGCTCTTGATTGCTGAGGTCAAGCTGAAATAGTCCTCTTTGCATGTCCCACTCATCACTCCTTTATTCTGCCTCCCCAGGGCCAAACAGAAAGAGTCTAATCCCAGCACTGCATGACAGTACTATAACAAAGATGGCAGCCATCATGTTCCCTCTTAAGGCTTCTTTTCCCCATGCTCAGCAAATGCATTTTCTTCAACTACTCAGTCTTCTATAACATGAACTAAAAGGCCCTTCACCAGTCCAGTTGCTCCCATCTGGACACTGTCTATTTTATCAGTGGCCTTCAGAACTGAACTCAGTGTTCCAGTGTAATCTGACCAAGGCAGAGTTCAACAGCACTGTTACCTTTTTATTCCTGGCTTCTTATAGATCAAGATAACATTGGGTTAGGGGCAGTTGGGTGGCTCAGTGGATGAGAGCCAGGCCTGGAGACAGGGAGGTCCTAGGTTCAAATTTAACCTCAGACACTTCCTAGCTGTGTGACCTTGGACAAATTACTTAACCCATGTTGCCTAGCCCTTACTGCTCTTTTGCCTTGGAACTGATATTTAGTATTGGTTCTAAGACAGAAGGGAAGGCTTTAAAAATAAAAGTTTACATTCAATTTTTGGCTGCCCCATCACCCCAATGTCTCCTATGGAGCCTGCAGCCACTAAATCCTCCAGATCTTTTTTTTTTCAGCCAGACTATCTAATCTCCCCCACCCTAACCTTAGCTTATAAAGCTAATTTGTCAAACCCAAGTGCAAGACTATATTTATCTCTATTGGGTTTCATCTTATTTGATTCATCCCAACCTTGTAGTTGATCAAGATCCTGATGGATCTTGACATGCAATATATTAGCTCTCTCTCTCCTGTGGAGAGTAGAGAGCATTCCTCCAATATCCATTATCCAAGTAAATGATAAAAATAAAAGCTAACACAGAACCATGCACAGATTCCTGGGCACTGGCTATGCTGGACACCTCTACCCAGGCAGACATTTACTGTAGGATCCATATTTCTGAGAGGGGTTCAAGCTGTATCACAGAATTCCACAGTGCCCCCCAGAACTCTAAGAGAGGGGGCAGTTAAAGGCATTTGGAGTCCTGGTATAAAAGCCAGGTTACCCCTCTTGCGGGGTCCTGACTCTTTGCTCTTGGCTCTGAGCAGAGGGACAATCTGTGTAGCTCTGGCCTGGGACATTCAGGCACTGACAGCCAAGGCTGCTTTGATAGCTAACCACAATGACAGACCTTCAAGCAAAATACAGTCTACCTTTTCAGGTTTTAGAAGGAAGATTATTTAGGACTTAGATTAGAGTTCAGCCATTCAAGTTACATTTCCACCCCCCCTCCCCACTCCCCAGGGGGAATGTGTTGTTAGCCTACAGTTAACAGTTTAGCCAAATTACCTTCCCTCCTCTTTCCTTAAACTGAATCCTTTCTCCTGTTCCCTGAAATCATTAAATACATTTAGTTTGTGAAAAGATAGAGTTCATATACAGTTATCTGGGGATTATACTTACTACCTTCCTTTCATCAAGCCAAGTATTTCATTTAAGCAGGGCTGTAACTGCCTTTGCCCTGGGGGCCTGTGGTCAGATTTGCTGAAGACTTTAACCTCATACATTTCCATCCTGTGAGAGAGTAATTCAAACAAAGAAAGTTATCATCACAAGGGGTTTAGTTTCTGCCTACTTACCATCTTGGTCCAGAAATTTCCAAGGTAGAATATCCTCCATAATCAGACAGTTAACTGATTTCCAACTGCTTACAGGGTGGGGGAAGGTGAAGGAGTACTCCACAGGTTCCTGCCCCTCACATCCAGTCAAGTCTGCCTGCTATTCCAAAGACCAAGGATTGGGGAGACTCCATTGTCATCTGACCCCTAATCTCACAGTTTCCCTAATCCTACGCCAGTCTGAGTAATCGTTAAAAGTCTTGATTCCATCTAATAATATATCAACCAACTCATATCTTTTATCAAAGAAGTTGAAGAAAAATCTATCTAGACCAGAAATGTCACGCATTGGGGCCTGCAACACTTCTGAGTGCCCACTCTTTCCTATTTGAGTTTGATACCATTGACTGACACCATTTCTTTAATCTTCCAGTTAAATAACCTCATCAAAAATGGAAATGATAAAGTCTGGCATGACCTCTCCTTGATGAAACTATGCTGGCTCTTTGTCTTCCCTGCTTTGTTTTCTAGTGGCCCCTCACCATCTCTTTAATGATGCATTCTATAATTTCCCCAAGAATCAACGTCCAACTCACCAGCCTGTAATTAGACTCTTGTTTTCTTCTTTTAAAAGTCTGGACATCTGCCCTTCTCTAGTTCAGGGGTACCCTTCCTGCTCAGCCTTTCAGCTCTCCCTGGCATTGGCTCAGCAGTCTTATCTACTAGTCCAAGGATAGGTCATTTGGCTGAGTGGACTCAAAAGTCCTATAGGGCAATGACGTGATCTCTTATTGCCTCCTCACCTACTTTGGGTACCAGCCTCTTCCTAGGCATTTTTGTTCTGTCCTTTCCCATCCAAAAGGTATTTTGCTTGGCAGAGAAAACAGAAGTAAAGTAGTCATTAAAACAGCTCTGCCTTCTCTGTGTCAGTGACTCTATCCATTTTTTGATTTTTCATTCCCTCTTTCTCCTAATATAGCTTTTTTAAAAAAAGTTTTTTTTTTCCTTTCCTTAGCTTCCCATGCCTGCTTTTGCTTCATCTGGGCTTTAGCCCTCAGTACTGCGCTATATAATTTAGTATTTTTTCCCACTGTTACCTGCCTTTGTTTTCATCCAAAGATTAGACTTGTGATTTTTAACTGTGGAACTCTCCCACATTAGGAAACTCTCTCTCCTGACAGCAACTTGGCACATCTTCTGCAACTTTGAATCTTACCTAGAGTAGAGGTGTCAGACAACAATTGCTGCCCCACAGTGTTCCCAAGAGCAGCCCAGCCAGACTAAATGCAATTGGGAAATATTTAGAAAAATTAAGAAAAATACAGTAAAACATAGATAATGTTAATATGTGACTTTCTAAGTTGATATGCCACTACAGTGGTCCTTATGTAGGGTTTAGTGACCTGTTTCTATTTAAGTTTGATACTCCTGGCCTAGAACAGCTAGATATTAACTGTCCTACCTTGCCTTGGATCATACATTCACTTTGAGTCAGAGGCAGGACAGGAACCCAGGTCTTATTTACTTCGAGGCAGACTCTCTATCCAGTATGTCATGCTGCCTTTCTTTTGGTTATATCTTTTGAAAATCTAAATTGGAGGGATAACTGGGTGACTTAGTGGATAGAGAGCCACACCTCTCAGGAGGTCCTGGGTTCCCATCTGACCTCAGAAAATTTCAAGCTGGGTGACCCTGGACAAATGGCCTAGCTCTTACCACTCTTCTGCCTTGGCACCAATACGTAGTGTTGAATCCAAGATGGAAGGTAAAGGTTTAAAAAAAAACAAACAATCCGAGTTGGGGGGGTGAGTTCTCTGTGTATTGATTGTTCACTCAACATCTTCAAGTCTGTGATCCCTGTGAGGTCATGTTTGCCCCTTCTCACGAGGCCCTTCTCTGGCCTCCTCTTGCCCTGGGCACGGGTGCCTGCAGCACTTGGCATTTAAAGGTCACAGATCACTTTCACCTGCGTTCAAGTAGCTGCTGTCACCTGTTGTGTGACCCGAGAGCTGGAAGAGAGGCCCTGTGTGTGTGTGTGACTGTGTGTGTGTGTGTCTGTACACAATGTATCCCCCACAAACAGTTCCCCCCTCCCCACGTTCGGGCGGCAGGGGGGCTAGGAGCTGGGGCGGTGGGACAGTGTCTGCTGTGAGGCCGGCAAGCATGGCTGTGGAGGGTGAGAGTGTGGAGGCTGGAGAGGGACCCGTGCTGGGGGTGTAGGTGGGCTTCCTGGGCTCCCAGATTGGGGGAGGGAGGAGTTCTGCCTGCTGAGGCTGGAGAGCTGCGTCTGGGCCGGCTTGTAGAGGAGTCTCTCTGATCTTGCAGCCGCAGGAAGCTGTTGGAATGGATGAAATGGGGAGGGATTCAGTAGGATCTCTTAAGGAAAATGACTTTGGATGGATTAGAATGGGAGGACACATGAGGTTGGTAGATGAATCAAGAGGCTTTTGCTGAGGCAGCGAGGTGGCTCAGTGAATTGAGAGCCAGGTCTGGAGAGGGGAGATCCTGGATTCAAATGTGGCCTCTGACACTTTCTAGCCATGTGATCCTGAGCAAGTCACTTAATTCCAATGGCCTAAACCCATGTTGGCAAAGGTATGGCATGCCTGCTGGGGTGACTCGGAGGGGGCTGCTCCCCTCCCCCTTGCCACATATCCTGCTGCCCAGTGGGAGCACTCCCTCCTTCCTCTGTTTGGGGTAAAAATGGGGGCTCCCAGGTGCTGTGAGGGTACAGTTTGGGCACATCTGGCTCTAAAGGTTCTCCAAGGCTGAACCCTGACTGCTCTTCTGTCTGGGGAATGACTCTTACTAGCAATTCTAAGACAGGGGCCATTGACCGTGTGAGGGGAGGGAGGTTCAGATCCAAAAGACATTGTGGAGGAAGAGGCCATACACACCTGAAAGATTTAGTTTGCAAATAAATACTTCATATTGACATTTTAAAAGAAGAAAGAAGGGGGCCGAGGGCCGCAGGGTGGATAGAGCGCTGCACCTGCCTCATACACTCATTGGGTGACCCTAGACAAGTCACTTTACCCTTTTTGCCTCCATTTCCTTATGTGTAAAATGAGCTGGACAAGGAAATGGCACATCTGCTGAGAAAACCCCAAATGGGGTCCCAAAGTCAGCCACAACTAAAAATGACCAAAGAACAAGGACAAAGTTGCCTGCCAGGCACAGCTTCATCCAAAGGCAGTCAGGCCGGACTCCCCATTTTTGACAAGGTTGTTGAGCTGGTGGCTATGGGGACTGTGGGATGAGGGCACTTGAGGAAAATCAGACAAGATCATGAAGCTGAGAGCCCGGAAAGTGTCATTGTGGCACCCTGACCAAAACAGCAGTTAAGAAGAGGGATGTAACACCTTTCCCAGAACACTCCACCATAATGTTCTTTCCCAGTTTAGGGGGAAGGTCAGCGCTTGGCTTTTCTCTCCTCATCTCTCCCAAACCATCTCTTTTCTCCTGGAGAGGCGATCTTTAGTGTAGTCTGGTGATGAAATCCTGTTTGTCTCTCCATCCCAATGGCTTCTTGCTCTCCGTCCTTCCTTCTGGTTCCTGGGTTTGCTCAGGGTCTGGTGCTGGCCCACCCTCTTTTACCTATGTTTGTTCTGATTCCCCAGAGCCTCATGCCGTTCATGGTTTCACAGCAGTGATGTCCGAGATGTCCTGAGGTGCTTTTTAGCACTTGAAGGTCAAGCATCAATTTCTCCTGAATTCACGTCTCTGTAGTGCTCTGGTTTACTGTGTGGCCATAGAACTATCGGATTGTTGTAGTTGGAAGAGAGGCTTAGGACAGCCTTTATATTTTCTGGATCAGAACACAGGCCTGGAGAAGCCAATGATTTGCCCGAGGGAAGGTAGTAAGTGGCCCACTCAGATTTACCCCCAATGGCTCAGACTCCAGCATCCTCTCCTGTTCTTCCAAATTTGGCATTTCCCCAAATTCCTCATCTGTATAATTGGGATAAAAATACTAGTAGAGTACTAACCTTGTGGGTTTTTAAAAATTAATTCATTTGTTTGTTGGTCACATTAAAATTCCCAGATATCTCCCTCCCCTTCTTCCCACACTAGAGAAGGCATCTGGGTCTCTAAATAAAACTGTCTCACCTGTTTCTCTTAATCGGTTCTTTTTCTGGAGGTGGCCATACACAAACCATTCACTCTTCAAACTATATTTCTGTGGCTTGAGAGGATGTTGAAAAAGAACATAGTCAGTATTTGCTCCATGCCAGGCAGCTTACCATAGGCTGACAAATAGAAGCAAGCAAGGAGAGTCTTTATCCCAGAGCCTGCCCCCCCACCCCCTGAGATTCAGTTTCCTCATTAGTACGCTGCTTTTGCTTCTCCTCTGACAGGACCAGTCACAGGATATCCCTACCAGGGTGACCAGTTGCCTTGATCTGGCTTTGTTAGGTCTGGACAGAGACGGTCACTGAAGAGTTCAGAGACATGGCTTTAGGCGAGGCCACCCTTGTGCACTGCCCACGACCTCCCATTGTCTCATCACCTTGGGACCATCACTTCTAATCCCCAGGCTTGGATTTTTTCTGAAAAATGGGTCAAATCATCTTCCACAAACATGTGAATGATTGAAAGCAATTATGTTGTGTAATGGACCTGTGTTCATATTCTGCTTTTGTTTTTCATTGTGAGTTTGTTTCATTAAAGTGTACCCAAGGGCACTTTGAGATCCAGGGGTAAAAGGGCATTGTTTTTTTTTTAAGGTATTTATTTTTTGTTTTCAATTGCATTCCTATTCTAACACTTCTTTCTCCAAGGTGGACAACATTATTTGTCATAAGTCCTTCAGAACTGTCCTGGATCATCATTGTGTTGCTCAGCATAGCAAACTTTATCACATTTGATCATTCCACAGTATGGCAGTTACTGTGTAAAAAAATATTTTCCTGGTTCTGCTTATTTCACTCTATATCAGTTCACATAGGTCTTTCTAAAATCATTCTATTCATCATTCCTTAACAGCACAATAGTATTAAATTACCTTCATATACCACATTTTGTTCAGCCATTCCTCAGTTGAGAGACATCCCTTTAATTTGCCACCTCAAAAATTGTAGCTATAAATGTTTTTGTACAAATGGGTCTTTTTTTAAAAATCTCTTTGGGATAAAGACCTAGTATAATAGTATTGCTGGTTCAAAGGGAATGCATTCTTTTGTAGCCCTTTGTGCATAATTCCAAATTGCCTTCCAAAATGGTTGAATCAATTCACAATTCCACTGGCAATGCATTAGTGTCCCAATTTTGCCACATCTCTTCCAACATTTATTACTTTCCTTTATTTTTTTCCCTTTAATATTATATTGGCCAGTCTGATAGGTGTAAGGTGGTACCCCAGAATTGTTTTGATTTGCATTTCTCTAATCAAGAGGGATTTGGAATTTTTTTCATGATTATTGATAGCTTTCATTTCTTCATCTGAAAACTGCCTATTCATATCCTTTAACCATTTATGAATTGGGGAATGACTTGGATTCTTATAAATTTGACTTAGTTCTTTATATATTTGAGAAATTAGACCTTTGCCAGAGAAATTTGTTATAAAAATTTTTCCCCAGTTTGTTGCTTCCCTTTTAATCTTGGTTGCATTGGTTTTGTTTATATGAAAACTTTTAAATATAATCAGAATTATTCATTTTCTATCTTGTTCTTTATCTCTTGTTTGGTCATACATTCTTTACTTCTTCATAGATCTGACAGGTAAATTATTCTAAGTTTCCCTAATTTACTTATAATATCACTGTTTATGTTCAGATCATATACCCATTTTGACCATATCTTGGTATAGGGTGTGAGATCTTGATCTAAACTTAGTTTTTGTCATAGTTTTCCAATTTTCCCAGCAGTTTTTGTAAGATAGTGGGTTCATATGCTCAAAGCTGGGACCTTTAGGTTTATCAAACACTAGCTTGTCGAGGTCATTTACCCCTAAGTCTATTCCACTGATCTATCCTTCTATATCTTAGCCCAATACTAGATTGTTTAGTATAGCTTAAAATCTGGTACTGCTAGGCCTCCATCCTTTCGTTCCCTTGATATTCTTGACCTTTCGTTCTTCCAGATGAATTTTGTTATTATTATTATTTTAAACATTTATTAATATTAATTTTTAACCTGTTTACTTACTTTATGCCCCTACTTTCCCTTTCACCCCCCGTTCTCCCCCCATCCATGGCCGACGCACATTTTCACTGGTTGTAACATGTGTCCTTGTTCAGGGCCTATTTCCAAATTGTTGGTAGTTGCATTGGTGTGGTTGTTTCTAGTCTACATCCCCAATCATGTCCACCTCAGCCCATGCGTTCAAACAGTTGTTTATCTTCTATGTTTCCTCTCCTGCAGTCCTTCCTCTGGATGTGGGTAGCATCTTTACCATAAATCCCTCAGAATTGTCCTGGGTCATTGTATTGCTGCTGGTACAGAAGTCCATTACATTCGATTTTACCACAGTATATCAGTCTCTGTGTACAATGTTCTTCTGGCTCTGCTCCTTTCACTCTGCATCAATTCCTGGAGGTCTTTCCAGTTCACATAGAATTCCTCCAGTTTATTATTCCTTTGAGTGCAATAGTATTCCATCACCCGCATATACCACAGTTTGTTCAGCCATTCCCCAATTGAAGGACATACCCTCCTTTTCCAGTTTGTTGCCACCACAAAAAGCGTAGCTATAAATATTTTCGTACAAGTCTGTTTATCTATGATCTCTTTGGGGT
>NC_058131.1:95544901-95630521 GCF_016433145.1 Gracilinanus agilis
CCTTCCCTGTCTTTTTTAATCATATCTATTTTTACTTTGGCTTTGTCAGAAATCATAATAGCCACTCCTGCCTTCTTTTTTTCATTTGATGCCCAAAAGATTTTGCTCAAGCCCTTAACCTTAAACTTGTGTGTGTCTACCCGCCTCTTATGTGTTTCTTGTAGACAACATATGGTAGGATTTTGGTTTCTGATCCACTCTGCTATTTGCTTCCATTTTATGAGTGAGTTCATCCCATTCACATTCAGAGTTACAATTATCAGTTGTGCATTCACTGACATTTTTGTATCCTCCCCTAGACCCACCCCTTCTTCTTACACTATTTTCTTTTAAACCAATGGTTTGCTATTAAGCCACTATCCCTTATCCCCTCCCTTGATTGACTTCCCTTTCTGCCCCCTCCCTTGTTATTCCCCTCTTTTTGTTTTTTAAAGGCCTAATGAATTCCTTCCCCCTTCTTCTCCCCTCCCTTTTTTGACCTCCCCACTCCCCTGCTCCCTTTGGTTTATCCCTTCTGACTTTCTCAGTAGGGTTAGATAGAGTTTTTTATCTGAATGGATAATAAAGCTACTCTTCCCTCTCCGGGTTGATTACACTGAGAGTAAGGTTTGATTATTACCTCTTAATGCTCTCTTCCTCTCCTTCTTATAATAGTATTTGTCCCCTCCCCTTACCATGCCCTCTTTGTGTGTAATAGAATATCATATTTTTCTTATTTACTCAGATTTTTCTTGGTGTCCCCTACTATTCCCCCCCCTTTTTTCTACCCCCCATGTCATCTTAGACCATTTAGTATTCTGTCCTCTCCCTATGAATTATTCTTCTGGTTGCTATAATAGTGAATATTATAATAGTGAATAGAGTTCACTACAGAGAATTATACATAGCATTTCTCCACATAGGAATACAGATAATTAGATCTTATTGAAGCCCTTAAAGAGTCAAATTTTAAAAAATTATAAGTTTTCATTCTTTTCCCTCTGTTTCTTATTTACCTTTTCATGTTTCTCTTGATTTTTGTGGTTGGTTATCAAACTTTCCATTTAGTCCTGGTCCCTTTTGTGCAATATCTTGGAAATCTTCAATTTTGTTGAATGCCCATACTTTCCCCTGGAAGTATAAAGTCAATTTCGATGGGTAGTTGATCCATGGCTGAAGGCCCAGCTCTCTTGCCTTTCTGAATATTGTATTCCAAGCCTTGTGGTCTTTTAGCGTGGAGGCTGCCAGATCCTGTGTGATCCTGATTGGTGCTCCTTGATATTTGAATTGTCTCTTTCTGGCTTCTTGTAAGATTTTTTCTTTTACTTGAAAGCTCTTGAATTTGGCTATTATATTCCTTGATGTTGACTTTTCTGTATCCAGTGTAGAGGGTGATCTATGGATCCTTTCAATGTCTATATTGTCCTCTTGTTGTAGAACTTCAGGGCAATTTTGCTGAATAATTTCTTTAAATATGGAGTCCAAGTTTCTATTAATTTCTGCCTTTTCTGGAAGACCAATGATTCTCAAATTGTCTCTTCTAGACTGGTTTTCTTGGTCTGTCACTTTCTCATTGAGATATTTCATGTTTCCTTCTATTTTATCAGTCTTTTGACTTTGTTTGTTTTATTTGTTCTTGTTGTCTTGAGAGATCATTAGCTTCTAATTGCTCAATTCTAGCCTTTAGGGACTGGTTTTCGGCTATAATCTTTTGGTTTTCGGCTATTATATTTTGGTTTTCCTTTTCAATCTGGTCATTTCTGGTGTTCAATTTGCTTATCAGTTCATTTGCTTTCTGAGCCTCACTTTCCAATTGCAAAATTCTGCCTTTCAAGCTGTTATTTTCTTGCCAGATCTCTTCCATCTTCTTCAACATCTCATTTTTGAACTCTTCAATAGCTTGTGACCAGCTTTCATTTTTTTGGGAAGGTTTGGATATGATTACTTGTTTGTCTTCCTCTGTTGTCTGGATTTTCTCTGTGTAAAAGTTGTGGAGTGTTCCAGATTTTTTCTTGATAATCTTTTTCTTCTTCTGGGCTTCCCTATGGCTTGCCATCGTTAACCCCGCCCCTTTTCAGCTTTGTCTTCACACTCAGGGTCTGCCTATGCTTTCTAAGCTCCTGAGGGCTCAGGTCTCCTTGTCCTCGGGGTCAGGCCACCTGGTAGACCCCGGTTTGCCCCTCTGCCCGAGGCTCCTTCAGCAGTCTCAGGGGCTGCTTTCACAGCCATGCTCCCGTCTGCTCCGGGTCCTCACTCGAGGTCCAAGCCTGCGCTGGAGATCTTTATTCGCGCCTAGGGCACTGCCTTCACCCGTGCAGAATCTCGGGAATGTCCCTGTGTTAGAGATCTTTGTCCGTGCCTATGCAGATGCTCAGGAAAGTCCGTGCGCGCCCCCCAGCCACTTGGGGTCCCTGGTCTTGCAGCACACAGGTACAAGCCCTGGGGCTGCTAGTGATTTACTGGTTGCCCCAGTCCTGTTTTCACTCTTGTGTGTTGGCTTTGGCATTGTGCGAGGTGTGTGGTGTGTGTGGGGGGTGTAGGGGCTTCTTCCTCTCGCATTTTAGTGAGAGCTGTTTCACCCCTTTATAGTGTGGAGATGCCCCGATTCTGTGTACCTTCAGTGCTGTGCCCTATTGTGGGTTTCCTTCGTTCATCTGGATTCTTTTTTATGTCCCCTTGAGGAGTCCTGTATGCTTCGGTTAGGAAAGATCGAGCAGCTGCTCCTTACTCTGCCGCCATCTTAACCGGACTACTTTTTTCTTCTGTTATTATTTTTTCTAGTACTATAAAATAGTTTTTTGGCAGTTTGATAGGTATGGGACTGAATAAGCAAATTAATTTTGGTAGGATTGTCATTTTTCTGATATTAGCTCAGCCTACCCATGAGCAATTAATGGTTTTCCAATTATTTTGGTCTAACTTTATTTGTGTGAAAAATGTTTTATAGTTGTGTTCATATGATTCCTGTCTTTTATCTTAGCAGATAGATTCCCAAATATTTTATATTGTCTAAAGTGATCTGATGTGTTTTAAAAATACATTTTTATTGATTTCTTTTAGCCTCATCAGGACTTCTCCCCTTATCCCTCTCTCCCTTTCCCCTTTTAGAGAGTCATCCCACCTAAAAATAATATTATTAAAAAGAAAAGGAAAAAGATGAGGGGGGGGGGAATCTGTAAAACCAATCAAGTGTGTCAAAAAAGTCTGAAAATGTCTGCAGTGTTGTAGTTCTGCAGACCTCATCCCTCATCACAGAAAGGAGAGGGGAGCTGGGGCCCTGCTGCTGACTTGGGATAGCTCAGCATCCCTCCTCATGTCTCTGACCACTGAAGCCTTCCTGCGCATCTGTGTCATGACAGCCCGTGGAATCTCATGGGGAGACTTCCGATGTCAGCTCAGCTTGGGGCGGCCATGTGTGCCCCAGACACTGCTGTAAATGTGCCGGTGCCGGGGGCACGAGAGCCGCGTGAGGGCATCCCTGGATGGGCCTCTCCCACCTCATCTGGATCATGGGCGTCTGCCCGCCTCTGTCCTGCTGCAGCCTGCCCGATTCCATAGAAATCCTGCAGGAGGCAGACCTCCAGCCCACCTGCTGCCTTTTCATTTAGCTGGCCTGGATGGAGGGGCCCTGGGGCTCGCTTTCCTGCCCCAGCTGCCTGCTTGGGAGCGGGAGGGCCCTTGGACATCATCTACCCGGGGACGCTTCTGTGGGAGCGGGCCTGGCCCAGGACCCAGGGTGCTCTACTTAGAGGCAGGCTCACCGCCTTCGTAGCCTTGAACCAAGGCCCAATTTAAAGTAATAAATCACCGGGTCACAAAAGGTGCCCATCACTGCACTGGGGCGATGCTGCGGGAGCTGGAGCAGCGGGCAGGCTCTTCTCCAGCTCTGAGGGCAGAAACAAGCTCAGGCCCTTGTAGCCCCTCTGTGGCCCCCATCTCCAGTCTCCCTGCCTGTGATCTGAGCAGGAGGGACCAGAGATCCAGGGCTTAGCTGAGTCCATTCTGCAATACCTCCTTTAGCCAGGGAACATTCTATTCTGCCCATTGAGAATGGAGAAGTGCCATCTGCTTTTAGACTGCAGTTGGAGACAGTGTGGACCCAGGTGCAAATCCCACCATCAATCCATCTTAGCTAGGTGACCCTGGGCAAGTCACTTGACCCTTTGGGCCTCTTCTATAAAATAAGGAGGATTTGACTTGAGGAATCCCTTTTAGCCCTAAATCTATGATCCTTCAATGTGCCAGCATGTTATTCATGGAGACCAGTGAGGGGCTGGAAGGGTTAGGGGGGCAAATGTGGCAAGGCCCAGAGCCTGGACCCATTTTGGGATGTCTGCCGCCTGGCTGCACCATGTAGCCAAAACTAATGGCTGACATTTTTGTTGTATTCTGTTCATTGCCCTCCTTCTTCCCCTCCAGTGAAGGCCCGACTGTTCACTTTGTTTTCTTCCATTTTGTTGGGAGCCAGGAAAGCTACTCATGCAGAAACCTTTGTTTTTCCCCTTGGCAGTTGGAAGAAGCAGAGCAGTTTGCCAAGATGGTCATCGACCTGAAGGAGGATGCGGGGGGCTTCCTCCCCAAAGGCTACCTGGCACTGGGCCTCACCTACAGCCTCCAGGCAACAGACGGTAAGTGGGGGGCTAAGGGCAGAAATCTCAGCCCTCAGACCAGCCTCATAGACAGGACAAGGGGCCTGGCCTCCCAGGGCCCAGGGCTCTGCCCCTCAGCCTCTCCTAGGCACCATTCTAAGCCCAGAGATAGTTTCTCTGCCATCTGGGCTGACCTAATCCCAGGAGCCTCCATCTCTACCCACCTCCTGCTTTGAGCCTCAAGACAAGGGCCAGGAGCTTTCTTGCTCTCTGTACCTGTACCATACATCCCAATAAGGGATAAAGACAGAAAGGAAAAGAACAGAGCACCTAACCCAATGCTAGGATCTGCCGTTCTTGTTAAAGGATAGGCATTTTAGGCTCAACGAGATGGCGGGTAGACAGAGAAATCAGGCTGGGTGTTGGTAGGTCCTGGGTTCCAATCTGACCTCAGACCATGGGTAAGCCACTTCACCCCCTCTGCCTAGCCCTTACCACTCTTCTGCCTTAGAACTGATCCTCAGGATTGATTCTAAGAGGGAAGGTAGAGATTTAAAGAAAAAAAAAAAAAAGACAAACCTTTCTTTGGCAGTCATTCCCTTTGGAGCTAGTTTATTGTCCAGAGTACACATGTGAACCTGGCCTTACACAGACTCCATTTCTAAGACCATCTCACTTAACAAAAATAAGTCCTTTTTGCCACTAAATCCTATGATGAGGAGATTATCTTACCAAAAAAAAAGGATGATTTGTTTGATGGCATTCAGTGACAAATCCTTTTAGATAACAAGCTTCCCTAATGCATTTCAAGTAAAATTGGATTCACATTCATTTAACTTTTTTTTTAATCCTTCCCTTCCATCTTAGTATAGATACAAAGTATTGGTTCCAAGGCTGAAGAGTGGGGAGGCCTGGGCAGTGGGTTAAGTGACCTGGACAGGGTCATCCTGCAGGGAAATGTCTGAGGCCTCCCATCTCCAAGCCTGACTCTCTCTGCCCAGAGCTGCCTGACTGCCCCTTCTTCACCCCCAACCATTGAAGGTCTCTGTTTAAAGCCCACAGGATGGGGGGAGGTTGTGGGTTCTCTCATTTCTCTAGGACTCAGCTCTTTGTCCAGTCAGGTTGTAGCCGAAGTGAAACAAGCGCTGCCTGAGCACCTCATAAAAGCCAAGTCAGGACTGTGTGCCAGGCCCCGTGCCAGGCTCTGTGCTGAACCCTGGGGACATGGAGGTGGGGAGGGAATGAGGACTTATGAAGTGCCTGCTGTGTGTCCAGAACGGGTGCTGTACTGGAGCAGCCAAACAGGAGGCTGTCCCATCGAGGGCCCTGCTGAGCCCCATCCTTGCTGATGGAGGCAGGAGGAGGAGCAGACAGAGCCAGTGTGGCCATAGAAGTGGGCCCGGGAGCCCCGAGAGCACAGGTTAAGTGTCGAGTCTGAGGCAGCTTCAGGCCCTCAGGAGCTGCGGCGCAGCCCTGAGCAAGTCCTCCCCCAGGGAGGAGGGAGAGGTCAGCGTGGGCTAGGGGACAGGGCAGGCCTCATGGCGAGAGGCCTGAGCTGGGCCAGGAAAAACGAATAAGGACTGAGGAGCTGGAGGACAATCTGAGGAGCAAAGCACTGAGGAGAGGGCCAGCAGCAGCAGCCCAGGCCTTCTGTGTGTCCTGCACAGCAGGAAGCTCCCTGGATGGGAGTCCTTGACACAAGGTGGGCCGCTGGAGATGGGCTGCTTTGGCTGATGTCTTGGCTATTCCTGGCCCTCCTGAAGGAGCTCAGTAGGCCTGGGAGAACCCAGGCCATGTCCCATGCCAGGTGTGGGATGGGCACAGGGGCCGACCTGACAGCCACAGAGCAAGTCTCTCATATGTTGTTCATACTTATCTCCTATAGCAACGCTGAAGTCCAGGCAAGATGAACTGAACAAGAAAGCCCTTGAAATGTTAGAGAGGTAAGGAGACCCGAGGGAAGGGAAGGGAGGGAGAGGAGGGAGCAACCATTTATTAGGCTCAATGAGGTGCCAGGCATGCCACCAATATTCTCTCATTTTGCCCTTCTAGACGGGTGATTCACAAAGTGGGGCTGAAGGATGCTTAGGATCTGTGAGGGGAAAACTGTTATCACTATAAATGTGAAAACATTTTCATTTCTAATACAGTTCATGTCAACAGATATGACTCACAAAAAAGCTCTTTAGGGCTCTCAGTATTTTTTTAAGAATTGAGAAGGGTCCTGGGAGCAGTTGGAGAACCACTGCCCTAGACTTTTTTAGACCCTTAGGTTTGTATAGCACCTTATACTTTTTAAAAAAATTATTCAAGATGCCTTTCTTTAAAAAAAATTATTAATTCTTTTTTTATGACATCATTTCCAAATATCTCTCTTCCCCCTCCACTACCCTTTGAGTCATTCCTGACCATACACAGTTCAAAAGAAAGAAAAGGCAGTTCAGGAAAGATAGCCCATACCACGCCTGAGCAGCTCATGGTACAGAATGTCCTCCAGAACTTGGGCCTTTTCAGAGCCCTTGTCTAGTCCTCATGACACCGCTCCCAGTGATGCTGGACCCATCTGCACCTCTTACCCTTGGGGAAACAGAGGCTAAAAGAAGATGGGACTCTGGCCCCAGACTCCTCGTGCTAATAGCACCCTAATTCCCAGGTTGCAGAGATGGGGAGACCTTACAGGCTGGGCCCCGCTCTTGTGAAGCTGGGGGAGCCCTGGGGACTCTCAGGTCGAAGAGAAAGCATATGGCGTGGTCAGAAAGTCAACCACGAGACACAGAAATAGCCCACTTCTCTTCCTAATGTCTGGTTTGGCCATGGCAATACCATGCCAGATCTTGCAGGAGCTACATGGAGAGCAATGCTACAGGCCCATGGAATGGTGCCTTAGCAGTCAAGGGTATGGGGGGTGGAGGTTGGGCAGGAAGGAACTATCTGAGGGTGCTTTGGGCTTTTCCAGGTTTGCCCAGGGCTGCTCCACTCAGTATTGCTTTGTGGCAGCCACTTTCTCTTCACCAGGCTTGTCCGCCTTCAAGGCAGAAAGATCTGGGTCCAGATCCTTCCTTTCATGGGGAAAATTCCCATTAGCAGATGGGAAATAGAGCATGAGGAGGCCAGGATGGGGTGTCAGGAGAGTATTGGCCTGGGGGTTCTGCCTCCGCCCCTCAGTGGCTGTGTGAGCTGGGATGTGTCATCTCAGCCCAGGGCATCAGATAAAATGGGAATGACAGCATCTCCATGATAGCGTCTCCATCCCTGTATCCTGAGTGTGGTGAGGATCTGACAAGGCCTAGCCTGGTAGTCGGAGCACTGCCAGGGTGACCTGGGTGACGCACTGTCCCTGGGCCTAGAATGGGACTGATCCAGCTCTCTCTCTTTCTCTCTCTCTCTGCTCTCCCCCTCCCTATTACTGTGCTGCTTTGTGTTTTCTCCCCTCCCTATCCAGTGCTCCTGCCCTCCTCTGGACCATCAGGAAGGCTGAGCTTGTGGGCAGTTGTTTTCTGCTGTTGTCCTTGGGACAAGGCACCCTAGGACCAAGCTGATGGCCTCTTGTGCTCCATTATCCCTGACTCCTCAGTCCATCCTGGGCTGCTGGAAATGTTCCTGTCCTCAGCAGCCCAGCTGAGATCAGAAGGGGTCAGGGAATGGTCCCCGCAGCCAGTAATGTGCTCTGTCTGCCCCCTCTCAGCTTCCTGGGATGGGTTTTTTCCATGGCTAGTAATTCCCCTGCTGCAGCTGGGCTTGCTAGGCACTCAAAGGCACAGGTGCCAGTGTCCACATGCCTGGCCCTGCGCCTGCACCAAGTTGGGAACATCTGCTCTGCAGAGGAACCTGGCTCTGGGCTCCCTCTGTGAGGAACTGGCCTGGGGCAGGCAGGACTTAGGGGTGGGGAGGGGGGAAGGGGCAGAGAATTCAAGTCCTCTTCTGTGGGAGCTTCCCAAGACCCCAGCTCCCAGCCCTGGAGCCCCTAGCCTCCTCAGAGTGTGTCTGATTATTGCACCTGCCATTTAAGGAGCTGACCCCTTCCCAAGGCCTGCTGCCCTCCGTAGAGCCATCAGGATGCCTCTGCCTCCGGCCTGCCTCTCCGTGCTTCGGGTGTTGATCTTCCCACCCAATAGACTGTGAGCTCCCTGCAGGGGCCACCAGGCAGACCCCTCATAGAGCCTTAGAGCAAGACTCTCTGTGACGTTATTGATCTATATGTTCTGTCCTCTCTGTACAGAGCTCTGGCCCTGGACCCTGATGACCATCGCATCATTCTCTATGTTGCCCTACAGCTGGCCCTCATCAGACAGGTAGGTTGTTGTGGTTCATGGTTGCTGGGCCCCAGGGCTGTGTCCACCCCCTCTCCCAGGGCATTTCAGGTCCCTGTCTCCCAAGAGATGGCAACAGACCATATTAAGCATTTGTTTATGCTTTCACCCTAGTCTCTGGCTTAGCTTTCTCCAGGAGCCTCAGGGGAACAAAATGACCTGGCAACAGTCCTCTTCTCAGGCAGACCTGCATATCTGCGTCTTAGCCTAGCCCTTGGTTCTATTGGGAGGCCTATCCTTAATCTTGGGATGCTGACTTGAGAGCAGCCCCTACTCCTAGGCTCAGGGATAAATCTCTGACGCTAAGCACTGGCATTTCATCTGCTGACTCTTCTCTTGGCAAGCCTGAGGCTCCCTGCAGGCCTGCTCCACCACCCGCACCCCAGCTCAAATAGACAAATTCTTTTGACTTTTCTAGGCTGATTGGGTGAACTGTTAGTCTAGGAGCAGCAATCTGAATTGTTCATCTCCCTCGGTTAGGTTTTCAAGACTGAAGCCCAAGGCTAGAAGCAGCCCAGCCTTCAAAGGCCAACATGACAGTTTTGAATGGTTTCCTCATTCCATAAGAATCCTCTCTAGGTGATTTTAACTGTGTGAACTCCAAAGCTGTGGAGAGCTGAATTCTGTTGTCTTATTAGCCTGGCAAGTCCCTTAATTTTTCTGAGCCTTTCTTGTCTGTGCACTCAGAGCAGGCTTTTTTTTTTTTTTTTTTTTTGCTCTTTACTCTTTCTTGCAAGGGGAAGAAAAGCTCATGTTAGTTATCTAGTAGAATCTCCTCCACTTACTCATCCCTTCATTCTTTGAATATTTGGGGAATGTCTACTCTGGTTCTTATTCCAATGTTGTGTTGCCCCCTTTTTCTCTACCTGTGTCGTACATCCTGAGTTTTGGCCCATCTTTTTGTAATTTTTTTTTTTTAAACCCTTGTACTTCGGTGTATTGTCTCATAGGTGGAAGATTGGTAAGGGTGGGCAATGGGGGTCAAGTGACTTGCCCAGGGTCACACAGCTGGGAAGTGGCTGAGGCCAGGTTTGAACCTAGGACCTCCCGTCTCTAGGCTTGACTCTCACTCCACTGAGCTACCCAGCTGCCCCCTTGGCCCATCTTTTTGACTCTGACCCTTGGTCTATTCTTATAGGATCCACCACTGTGCTTCACTTTGATTTCCTTCTCTTTTGAAGAGTATTTGTTTGAACATACTCTCTCCATCCCTGTATACCTCTTTTTCCATCCCTCTTCCTCTTTTCATCCCTCTGTCCCTCCCTCTCTCCATCCTTGTATCCCTCCCCCTCTCAATCCCTCTTTCTTTCCCTCCCTCCCTTTCTCTATCTATCACCTTGTCCCTCCCTCTCTCCATCCCTCTGTCCCTCCTTCTCTAACCCTCTGTCCCTCTCTCTTTATCCCTCTTCCCTCCCTCTTTGAGTCCTTCACTTTTTCTGTCCCTGTCTCTGTCTCTTGTTCTTTGCCTCTATCACTTGCTTTCTGCCTTTGTCATTCACTGCCCTTTGTCTCTCTCTTACTTCCTCTCTATCTCTCCCTTGCTCTCTTGCTCTGTCTCAGTTCTTCTCACTTGTTCTGTGATTCTTTCTTTCTCTGGATCACTTAGTCTCTGGCATTCTCTTTCTTTCTCTTCTTGTTTCCTCATTTTGATTATTGTCCTTCACATCTAATGTGAACCCTTCCTCTAGTGTAGAGTTGTTGCTAGGTTAATCTGTTACTCTCCATCCTTGTTTGGCTCTGTCTGTGGAATAGTATCCTGCTTTGGGAAGCCTAGATAGATACCTGAGACTGATTTATTTTTAGCTTTTTGTAAAACAGTCTATATTTCTCTTGCCAGTTCAGCTAATGATAAACATTTGGTGATGCATTTTTTAATATCTTCAATTATTCAGCACATCTCCTGTAGCATCTTTCTGTTTTTTCCTAAAGGGCTCTCTAGCCCCCTTGCTTCTCAGGACTGTTATCTCTGGGCTTTAGAACTTTTCTGTTTGGTCCATACTGACCTTTCTTTCCCCTGGGGGCCTATTGCCTCAACCTAGGCCTTGGAAATGGCCAGCACCACTTCTAGGGAAACCAAAAAGCAGATTGAAATCTGTAACCAGCAAGAGCAGAATCCGCAGGTCAGAGTCAGGAAACCAGGATTCAGACCTGTACCTTCAAGAGTCCAGAACCAACCAAGGCCATACAACTATAGAGGGTCATTAACCTCCTTGGTCTTCCTGCCTCTCTTTCTTAAGCATCCCGTAATTCAGGGGAAGCGTCCAACCTGTTCATAGAAAACCAGTACTTCTAGCTACTTTAGGGGCCTGGCCAGGCATAAAGAGCAGATAAGTTGGATAATTTGTATGAAACCTTGCTGCCCTTTTTCTCCCATTTGTGACCTCCTATGGCCCTCCCATGCCCCTCCTCGGCATTTGCATCCCTTTCTCTATCCAAGTTTTCTCAAACCCTTCATCCACTCTTCAGTGAAAGTGACTGATAAGAGCTTAGGCTGTGATTCTTGCCAGTGGGATTTTCATTTTAACTGGAATCTTAAAGTCTAAAGCTAAAGAGATGACATTTTGATGGAAAGAATTTCAGATATTAACCTGATGATAGTTGAAGACTCTCAGAGGCAGTCAGACTCTAAAAAGCTGTACTGTGGGAAAGGATGATCTTGATCTATAACATTCTGAATCCTTGCTTTTTAAAAATTACAATAAATTCACATTTTTTCTATTAATAAAAATCTTTTTTTATTACCTCCCACCATTATAATGAGAAAACTCCAAACCTTTGTAATAAACATATAGGCATCCTTTCCCTACTATTGGGTTTAGGAGCTTGGCACCCTCACAATTTGGAAAATCCACATAAAGCTCTCACAAAACTCCCCTAAAATTACCATTGATTGTGACTATCCCAATCATGGTTTTGATATATCACAGGGCAGCATAAGAAATTAAATGAAAATTTTGGGGGGAAGTTGTGGAAGCCACAGGTGACATATACAAAGGCCAGCAACTGACATAGAAAAAGTTTAGAAACTCAGAAATGCATAAAAGAGCCTCTGACCAAATACTTAACCCAAATTTTACAATAAGGAACTATAAACACCATAAAAGAAAAAGAAAAAAATCAGACTTCTTCTCTGGCATGAAGAGAAGGCCAAAAAACTTAGGTAGATTCTCCAGATTGATGTACTCCTAACCCCAGTGATGTGGAAAGGATACCTGTATATAGATAAGCAAAACAAATTATCTAATTGGCCACATCCTAACAATATACTTTTTATTCTACATCATGAGTCTTTTACCTCTGTCAGGAGGCTAGTAGTACTTCCATTAGTTCTCTAGAATCATAACTGATGATTTTGTTAATCAGAGGTCTTAAGTTTTTCAAAAGTTGTTTTTAAAGCATTTTTAACCCTTATTTTCTGTCTTAGTATCAATTTTAAGGCAGAAGAGTGGCAATGGCTAGGCAATTGGGATCATGAAGTGGCTTGGCCAGAGTCACACAGCTGGGAAGTGTCTAAGGTCAGATTTGAACCCAGGTCTTTCTGACTCCAGGTCTGGTGCTCTATCTACTGGGCTATCTAGCTGCCCCACTTTTACAGTATTGTTATTGCATAAGTTGTTTTCCTCTGAAACTGTCTCTATCGTTTCTTGCAGCATAGCCATAGTCCCTTATGTCCCTATGCCTTCTTCAATCACTCCCTGGCCAGGGGCTTCCACTCCCTCTTAGCTCCTAGTTTTCACCACTGTGAATATTCTGCCCACACTTTTGCTCTGTCTTTAGTACCTTTGGGGATAAGCTTGTAGTGGTCTCATTGGGCACCTTTGGGCAAATTGCTCTTTAGCATGACTGGACCTAGATAAAACTCCACAATGCGTAGTCCTTGGTGTGCTCCTCCACAGCAGAATTCTGAACACCCAGCTCTGCTACACACTAGATATGGGCTCGGGGTGAGTCCCTGGATTTTCTTGGGCCTTATGCCCATCCCCAGTAAGCAGTGATGGATAGCTAGACAGCTTAGTCACAGAGCATTGAACTTAGAGTCAGGAAGACTTGGCTTCCAATCTTGACTCTTCCTAGCTGGAGGCAAGCTCTCTTAATCTCTTAATCTTCCTATGTAAAAAGACCTCATAAAATTAGCACCTAACTCCTGGGGTCTATTCGTAAAGCACAAACCTTACAGTGATCTAGAATGCTAGCTGTCATTATTATCAGCAGAAAGTTGGACTGAATGATCCGTGAGGTCTTTCTGTCTCTAACATCCTACAATTGAGATATTATTCTGAGGGCAGCTAGGTGGCTCAGTGGATAAAAGCCAAGCCTGGTCCTGGGTTCAAATCTGGATTCTGAGATTTCCTAGCTGAGTGACTCTGCAAGTCATTTAACGTGTCTGCTTCAGGCTCCTTATTTATCAAATAAGGATAATAATAGCATCTACAGTTTCAGGGATGCTGTGAAAATGAATTGAAATATTTATAAAAGTGCTTTGCAGACCTTAAAGCCCTCTGAAAATGCTAGGGTAGAGACCTATGCCCAGAAACATATATGTTACATATAGATGCTGGGCCAGTGATAAATTCCTCCAGTTATTTGCTTTAGAGGTATTGAAGTTGGTGGTAGGGATCAGGGTAGAGGGGAACAACAAAATATAAGAAATTAACAAACTAATTGAACGAATATTTTTAAGCATCTAGGCTTGGGGATCTTGTCTTTTGTGTAAGATGTGACATTAAGTTCTGAGGATAAAATGAAATTTATATATATAGCCCATTCCCTCAAAGAATTCACATTCTATCAATGGATGCAATATATATACAAAGAAAATTGAAGAGTCTAAAAGCATTTTAACAAGGAGAGGGATCAGGGACAATTCTTTGGAAGAAGTGGCCTTGGCTTGGGCCATAGAAGAGGACAGTAACTCTCCAGTGGCCAAAATGAGGAGGGGGGACTATTGCAAGCCTGGCTGCGTTGCTCATGTGATTTCACAAGGGCAGATTTGGGCCACTGAGTTTGAGAATTGTCAGTATAGTAGCCAGAATCTAGGGGTCATCAGGAGAGCAGGATGGAGTCTAGCTGGAAAGACAAGGTATCCATGCATAGAAAGAGTGGCATTCTTTTTTTTTTTTTTTAATTTTTTTAAACTAAATTTATTAATAATCATTTTTAACATAGTTACATGATTCATGCTCCTATTTTCCCCTCCCCCCCCCGCATTACCCCCACCCATAGCCGATGCACATTTCCACTGGTTTTATCATGTGTCATTGATCAAGACCTATTTCCAAATTGTTGTTAGCTGGATTGGTGTGGTAGTTTCGAGTCTACATCCCCAATCATGTCTGCCTCAGCCCCTGCATTCAAGCAATTGTTTATCTTCTATGTTTCCTCTCCTGTAGCTCTTCCTCTGAATGTGGGTAGCATTCTTTACCATAAATCCCTCAGAATTGTCCTGGGTCATTGCATTGCTGCTAGTACAGAAGTCCATTACATTCGATTTTACCATAGTATATCAGTCTCTCTGTACAATGTTCTTCTGGCTCTGCTTCTTTCACTCTGCATCAGTTCCTGGAGGTCTCTCCAGTTCACCTGGAACTCCTCCAGTTTATTATTCCTTTTAGCACAATAGTATTCCATCACCAGCATATACCACAGTTTGTTCAGCCATTCCCCAATTGAAGGACGTACCCTCATTTTCCAGTTTTTTGCCACCACAAAAAGCGCAGCTATAAATATTTTCATACAAATCTGTTTATCTATGATCTCTTTGGAGTACAAACCCAACAATGGTATGGCTGGATCAAAGGGCAGACATTCTTTTATAGCCCTTTGAGCATGGTTCCAAATTGCCATCCAGAATGGTTGGATCAGTTCACAACTCCACCAGCAATGCATTAATGTCCCAATTTTGCCACATCCCCTCCAACATTCATTACTTTCCCCTTCTTTCATTTTAGCCAATCTGCTAGATGTGAGGTGATACCTCAGAGTTGTTTTGATTTGCATTTCTCTAATTATTAGAGATTTAGAACACTTTCTCATGTGCTTATTGATACTTTTGATTTCTTTGCCTGAAAATTGCCTATTCATGTCTCTTGCCCATTATCGATTGGGGAATGGCTTGATTTTTTTATACAATTGATTTAACTCCTTGTATATTTGAGTAATTAGACCCCTGTCAGAGTTTTTTGTTATAAAGATTTTTTCCCAATTTGTTGTTTCCCTTCTGATTTTGACTACATTGTTTTTGTTTGTACAAAAGCTTTGTCAGAAATTATAATAGCCCTCTTTGTGTGTAATAGAATATCATATTTTTCTTATTTACTCAGATTTTTCTTGGTGTCCCCTACTATTCACCCCCTCTTTCCCACCCCTCATGTCATCTTAGACCATTTAGTATTCTGTCCTCTCCCTATGAATTATTCTTCTGATTTCTGACAAAGCCAAAGTAAAAATAGATATGATTAAAAAAGACAGGGAAGGTTATTACATCCTGATTAAAGGCAGTATAAACTATGAGGAAATAACACTGCTCAATATGTATGCACCAAGTGGTACAGCATCCAAATTCATAAAGGAGAAAATGGCAGAGCTCAAGAAGGAAATAGATAGCAAAACCATAATAGTGGGAGATCTAAATATTCCTCTTTCAGATCTAGATAAATCAAACCAAAAAATAAATAAGAAAGAGGTAAGAGAGGTAAATGAAGTCCTAGAAAAATTAGATTTAATTAATATATGGAGAAAAATAAATAGGGACAAAAAGGAATACACCTTCTTTTCAGCTGCACATGGTACATTCACAAAGATTGACCATGTAATACGGCATAGAAACATTGCAAACAAATGCAAAAGAGCAGATATAATAAATGTAACCTTCTCAGATCATAATGCAATAAAAATAATAATTAGTAAGGGCACCTGGACAGGCAAATCAAAAACCAATTGGAAATTAAACAATATGATTCTCCAAAACCAATTAGTCAAAGAAGAAATCATAGAAACAATCAACAATTTCATGGAAGAGAATGACAATGATGAGACATCCTACCAAACTCTGTGGGATGCAGCCAAGGCAGTACTCAGGGGGAAATTTATATCCTTGAGTGCATATATTAACAAAAAGTTTTTGTCAAATAGTGGATTCATGTCCCAAAAGTTGGGCTCTTTGGGTTTATCATTCACATTCAGAGTTACAATTATCAGTTGTTCCCTCCTGTCTGCACAGGGTCCCCACTCACGGTTCAAGCCTGTGCTCAAGATCTTTGTCTGCACCTAGGGCACTGCCTTCACCCGTGCAGACGCTCGGGAAAGTCTGTGCGTGTTCTTTAGCCTCTTGGGGTCCTAAGTCTTGCTGCTCTCAGGAACAAGCCCTGGAGCTGCCAGTGACTTAATGGGTGCCTCAAACCTGCTTTAACTCTTGTGCGCTGGCCTCTGAGCTGTACGTGGTGTGGGGGGTGGGGGAGGGACTTCTTCCTCTCGCATTTTAGTGAGAGCTGTTTCACCCCTTTATAGCGCGGAGATGCCCCGATTCCACATACCTTCAATGCTGCGCCCTGTTGTGGGGTCCCTTCGTTCATCTGGATTCGTTTTTACTCTGCTGCCATCTTAACTGGAAGTCCCAAGAGTGGCATTCTTAAGTCACACCATTTAAGCAGACTGCCCTTTTGTGAGTCAGGCTGGCATGACCCTTACCAAATCACTTGAGCATGGTCAGCTTTAATTTTATCATCTGTAAAACAGGGACATTGGATAGGATGCTTAAAGTGCCTCCCAGAGAGAGGCTCTTATTGGTCTCTTCCAGCTCTGAAAGTCTCTGCTTCTAATGAGTGACATGACAAGCACTGAGAGAGTGATCCAGAGGGGAAAGGTTGGCCCGGCATCTGGAAAAGGGAGGAAGCAGGGTGGTCACTCGGTGCTTAGGGACAGCTTTGTGGTGGAGATGAGAAACAGACCTGAAAGCTACTGTGTATTATTCAGAGAAGCTGATGAGTTGAAAGGAGGGTGCTCTGGGCAGTGATGGGGAGAAGGAGCATTTGGGGGAAGTGAGAGGCCTGGCTAGCTGGAGCATGTTTCTAAAGATACATTGCTAATTAGTTTAATAAACTACACATCTGCCAATTTAGAATTTGGTCTCTTGTTCCCTTCAAAGAGGTTTACGTCAGCAGCTCCCAATTCATTTTTCATTTCCTTATTTGTGGAAATTTACTTTCCAGCTCCACTGGGGATACAGAGTGTATGTGTGATGGGAGATTGTGAGCTTTGCCAGCAGTACTTAACCAGCACTCTGGACTCTGCCTACAGAGGCCAGACTGACCCTTCCTGACCCTCAGCAACTTACCCCACCTCCCCACACAACAAAGGGAGACAAAAGACAATTCCCTTAAATCTGTCCCTTAAAATAATAAAGGAATGTTCTGTAGATTCACTCTGAAAGAGAACGATCAGTCAGTCAATATTTACCAAGCCCTTACTATATGCCAACCATTGTGCTAAATTCTGGGTTTATAAAGAAAGTCAGAAACAGTGCCTGTCCTCAAGACTCTTGCGTTCTAATGAGGAAGAAAATATGTAAATAACTCAACACATAAGATAGATGCTGAGTGAAATAAGGATAATCTGAGAGGGGAAAACTAGCAGTTGGGAGGGCCCAAGAAAGCTCTCCAGCTGACAGGAGCACAGATAAGCAGAGTCTTGAAGGAAGCCAAGGATATTCTCAGATGCAGGGGCGAAGAGGGAGAGGATTCCACAGAGGGGAGACAGCTAATGAAAAAGCTCAAAGACAGGAGATGGAATCACCTGTGATTAGGAATTCACCCGCAATTAACTTCTCACATGAGGGACAAAATTGGTCAGATGTGTAGGTGAAAGACAAATGTTTTCCCTACTACCTTTTTATCCTTCCCTTCACCTACCTACCTGCTACCTTGATTCTTGCTTTCAAGTCCTAGTCAGTATTTTAAAAATATGTGCTTGTGGGGCCTCCAGAGGTAGCACAGTAGATAGTGCACCGAGCCTGGAGTCAAGAGCACATGGGTTCTGACCTTAGGTACTTCCTAGCTATATGACTCTGGGCAAGTCCCTCAACCTCAATTGCCTATCTCTTGCTGCCCTTTTGTCTTAGAATTAATACTATGGCAAAAGGTAAGGGTTTCCAATTTTTTTTTAAGTGTGTTCTGGGGTTTCAGTGGTTTGAATGCTGCCTTGCAGATAAATACCAGACCATGTTCCGTATTTACATTCTTTAGTACTATTTCCAGGCTTGTAGTCAATTTGGAAGGTTTTGCATCTGTTTTGGTGCAAAAATACATTTAATATGTGACATAAAAATATTTTCTAGTTCAGGATGTTGTTTGCTTTATTCTTAAATGTAATCATTGGCAAAGCATTAACTACAATGAAAGACTAAAAGGTAGGACCAGAGATAAGACAATGTCCAAATGCCTGTGTCACAACTCACAAATAAAAGGATATTCCTGCCTCACTTATGTATAACATGTTGTGTCTCCTTCCCAGTAGAAAAACTCCTTGAAAAGAAGAGGCTTTTTTTTGTTGCTGGGTTTTTTGTCTTTTTTACTCCAGTGCCTTGGCAGTCACTAAATGGCTGATGAATTGAATTTTAAGTCAGATATATTCTGGTTTGTTTGTCCAGCGCTGAACCCTCCATACCCTAGACCAGTGATGGCAAATCTATGACATGCATGTCAGCACTGACATGCATAGCCATTTTCAATGACATGCAGCCACATATAGAGAAGTATGGGGCCGCGTGCCGAGGATGAAACATTTGCTGTAGTGTAGTATAGACACTCTGTGCACTATAGACGACAATTCTACCTATATTAATTTACCTATTTTGGTTTATTAAATACAGTTATATTTTACAATTATACATTTTTGTTATTTAAACTATAAATATCATGAAATTATGGTTTTTTTTCTCGAAGTGACACACCACCCCATTTATGCTCGGTTTTTTGGTGAATTTTGACACACCAAGCTCAAAAGGTTGGCTGTCACTGCTCTAGACCAATTGTGCCTGTCTCCCCCACTGCTGACCAATTTGTAAGATGCCTAGCTAGGGCCAGGATGGCAATCTCTCACTAGGAAGGAGAAGTAGGAGGGGCTGTGACTCTTACCTCATTAAGACCCTTTTCTAACTTGGCTAGAGGTACTGGAACTAGATAATAAGAATGTCACCTGAGTTTATTGTTTAAATGTGAAAGGGGTTGGTTCTGAGGCTTGCGTTGTAGAATTAATAGGGGCAGATGCATTTTGCAACTTGACATTCTCTCCTTGGGATTCTTTTCTGGAGTTCCTGCAGCCAGAATAGAAAACCTAAGGCAAAGTGAGTAGACAACACTTGTTCCAAAGATCTGGGTTTTTTAGTAGACCACAGACTCTGGAGGAGGCAGCAATGTGATGGGACAGCCATAAAAGCAGGGCTTGTCTCAGGTTGTTTTTAAGAAGGTCAGGGTGTCCAGAATGAGTTCCAGTCCTAAAAGGCAGACCCCTTTTGGAGTATTGGGTATAATTCGTTCTGGCCATTACCATTTTGAAGGAACATTGATAAGCTGGAGAGAGTATACAGGGCAAGGTAACCAGGAACATCATGGACTGAATTCATGCCATGTGGACATCTCTGGAAGGACCAGGGAGTGCTGGAGAAGAGAAGACTTCAGAAAGGAATGTGATAGCTGTTCCCAGGTCTGTGAAGGGCCTTCTTGTACAAAAGGGATCAGATTTCTTTTCCTGGGCCCCAGAGGGCAGACCTGGGAATAGTGAGTAGCCATTACAGAGGCTCCTATTTAAGCTTGAATGGTAGGGGAAAGCCTTGTTAATTGAGCTATCCCAGCAGCCTCTGGGTGTAGAATAGGTACTTCCTCACTTGAAGTGCGCCATGGTCAGTGGTCAGGTACCTCCTAGAGGGCACCCTCGTCAACTCTGAGCTGGAGTAGATGGTCTCCCAGTGTCCTTCCAGCTCTGAGAATTCTGAGATCTCTGATTTTATCCAGTGTTTCTGGTTTTGAGTTTTACCTTGCTCCATTCCATCCTGTATCCTATCACCAGACTAATCTTTCTCAATCACAGTGTTCATTAAGTTCTCTCCCCCCATCCCCTCTCACCCTTCCTTCTTCTTTCCAATCTCTCTCTGTCTCTGCTACACATACACACACAGAAGAGCAATAAAGGCTAGGCAATGGGAGTCAAGTGTGTCTGAGGCCAGATTTGAAACTGAAATGGCTAACTTGTCTAAAGTTGTTGGTACTGGATTCTAGAACACAAAAGCTAGAGCTGTTGGCTTGGTTGGTTGAAGGAAGGATCATATTAGATTTAGAACTGGAAGGGATCTTAAAAGTCATCGAGTGCAAAACCCTCATTTTACAAATGAAGAAACGGGCTGGGAAAGGTTAAATGATGTACCCAAAGTCACAACTCAGTGTCTGAGATAGGATGCACACTCAGGGCTCCCTAGCTCCAAGTCCAATGCCCTCTCCACTCTGCAGCTCTTCTGCTTTGAAATCCTACCCAATGAGGGTCAGCTCGAGAAACTTGGAGTGTTTAAGCTGGAAGAAGAGAAGCTGCAGGGGCTTTGTGGCTGTCTTCAAGTACTTTCAGTTCAGTGTTAGATAAACCTCTGTCTGTTAGTACTATTTCTGCCCTCACGAGAGATCTTGAAGCAAGGACTTGGATGACCATTCGTTGAGCACAAAGGTTTCTTGTTCAGGTGCAGGTTGGGCAGGAGATGGTTTGTTAGAGGAAACGGCTCAGCTGCCCATCCTTGACCAGAGCTAGAAGAGCAGGCTGCCGTGATACCTTGTCTCTGATGACCACCCGGATTCCCTTTGTGCCCCAGGATGCCTGTGTCCAGGGGAGTTGTCTACTTTAGGGGAAAGTCGGTGCCAGGAGGTCACAGCAAGCGTCTTTTTTTCCCCTTACAGATCCCTGATGCCATAGAGCAACTACAAGAGTCCCTGAACATATGCAAGGATGATGTCCACGCCCTCCACCTGTTGGCACTGCTCTTCTCCGCCCAGAAACACTACCAGCAAGCCCTGGAAGTCATCCACATGGCAGTCGCCGAGTACCCAGAAAACTTCAAGTGAGTGGGCGCCCTGGCCAACAGTGCCCAGGCTCTGGATGGCTCTCTTGCCAGTGCGAGGCTACACACACACACACTTCCAGCACTTTGTCCCACTCTGGGCTGGCTGCTATGAGGGAGGGAGGAGGAGGTGCAGTGTCCCCCCTTCCACAGGGGCCTTTGGTCTAGTTGGGGAGGCCTGGCCAGTGCCTCCATGTGCTTGACTCTCAGGGCTCTTTCAGAGCAGTAAAGAGAGCGAGCCACGTCCTAAGGATTTGGGACTGGTTGAAGAATAGAGAAGTCGATCAGGGAAACAGATCAGGCCCACTACATACAGAAGAGCACAAGTCTAGCCACCAGCAAAGAGCCCGGATGCTGGGGTCAGGACTCACCATTCAGCAAAAAATGACTGGGGAAACTTGGAAACAGTCCAGCAGGAATTAGGGTCAGGCCAGCATCTCACACCAAATACCGAAATAAGGTACAACCCTTAGCTCTAAAAGGTCCCATCATAAACAGATTCAGCCTGCTGTATGACCCTGGGTGAGTCCCTTCACCCCCTTGCCCTTCTGTTGTAGAGTCGTTATTGTGATAGCACGGCAAGGTTTTAGGGGAGTAAAGAGGTCCTCAAAGACAGAGGAAGCATAGAGAACACACATGCCAGGGCGTGGGGGATTAGGATTCCAGACGATGTGATTTACCCAAAGTCCCTCAGAGACGTAATAGGATAGCCAGGCCCTCCAGGCAGCACCAGTGAAGCAGTAGAGGCTGTGCCCCATGCCTTCACCCCAAGCTGGTCCTGGGGCAGCTAGATGGCACCATGGGGCCTGGAGTCAGGAAAGTCTTGAGTTCAAATGTAGCCTTAGCTATTCACTAGCTATATGGCCCTGAACAAATCACTTTACCTTTGTTTGCCTCAGTTTCCTTAACTGTAAAATAGGCATAATAATAGCACCCATTCCTCACAGGGTTCTTAGTAGATCATATTTGTGAAGTCATCAGCACAGAGCTTGGCACATCCCGGGCTTTCTAAGTGCTTATTTCCTTCCCTTCCTGCTGATTAGTTCTCTTTTGAATATAACAGTGAGTCTTCCTTTATCCTCAGCTCCTCCAGTGTTAATCTTCTTTGATACTCTTCCAGCCACAAAAGGCAACAGAGAATAAGCTGTTTATGCCAGTGTGGATTTTGGGGTTAATGGCTTTGGGGGACTGAGGGTAGGGAATTTGAGGAACGGGAGTCTGCACTAGAGGGGCTGTTGGGCAGCATTTCATGGATCTCCTCTCCAGGAGAGGAGCTGCCTAGTTTGGGGTATATTCCTTCAAACTCTGATATACTAGAATTTGAAAGCTAAAATAGATCAATTTGGAGAACCTTTGAAAAGGCAAAACAAAGGCTGTTCTGTCTCCCAGAGCAAGGTCACTTTTAGAACTGACTGCCCTGGAGAAGTGCCGTTCTATAGTGGAGGAAAAGCCTTGCACCTGCTACTTTGCATGGGGGCGTCATCCTCGACAGTGTGCAGAGGCCATGGCAGAGCCTGAGGACACGAGTCCAGAGCTGGCCCAGGGTGTCTGGGGGGAGAGTCACTGCAGATACCCGCTCAGATCCCAATCAGGAGGCCTCGGCCAGGAGGGCCAGTGCATGGCACATGTGTACCCTGCCTCCCAATCACAGTCTACTCCCTAAATTTAAACATAGATCGACACCCCCCAACTCCAGCCATAGGCAGAGCATGCTAACCCTGGCTAAACCACTTTCCCATACTGTAACCCTCTTCCATGGCCTCCTCTCGCTCTCATCATCATTCAGCCTCAGCTGCTCTCCAGAGGAACCAGTGAGTGGCCAGTTGCCGAACTTACTGGCCTTGTCTGGTTCCTCAGGCTCCCTGGCCGCACTGGCAGCCCCCCTCTTCTCCTTCCTGCCGGCTTCCCTAGCTTTTGACCCTCTCCGGGTCCCCCTGTTGCCTCTCTGAACCGTTCCTGCGGGGCTTCCTCCTGGGCCTTTTCTGCCTGTCTCCTCCCCTCCTGTTTTTTGTGCTGATCTTAGCCCCGAGAACTCTCTGTGTAGAGGATTCTCAGCTCTTTTTTCCAGCCCTCAGCTCTCTCCTGACATCCAGGCTTTTAGAGGTGCGAAAGACATTTCTAGCTCAATGTTCCCAAAACTGAATTCATTCTTCCCCTACTCCTGACTTCCATATTGCCGTTGAGAGTATGACCGCCTCCCAGGCACCTGGCTCATCGCTTAGACGTTATCCTAGACTGGCTTTCTCTTTAGCCTCCTCTTCACACAACCATTCTTCCTTCCTCACCCTGCTCCGTGTGCTCCCTTCCCTCTCCCGACATTGCCCCGTGTCACTACAGACTTCCTTTGCCTTATACCCACACAACTGCAGGAGACCTTCTGTGGGTCTCCCTGTCTTAGGGTCACCCCCCCCCCAACAAAGGGACCTTCCTAAAGTGCATCAAGTCCGTCCCCTTCTCAGTAAACTTCCATGGCTCCCTATTGTCTCCAGGGTCGGACATACATCAAGTCCTCTATGGCTGGGTGAGCCGGGGCAAGTCACTTACCCCCATTGCCTAACCCTTACCGCCCTTCTGCCCAATCTCAAGTCTCCATTCTAAGCTAGAGCAAATGGGTATTAAAGAATAAAATGAAATAAAATCTGCTCTTTTAAACCCATCACCTGGCCCTTTTCTACCTCTCCAATGTACTTTACACTTTATCTACAGTCTTGTGGTGCTTGGACAGGATCCCCCATCTCCATCTCTGCCCCTGCCTCCTGGCCGGGAGGCTTCCTTTAAGTCTGCTAAAGCCCCGGCTCTTCCCCTCCGTACTGTGGCCTTCCTCCGAGATCTCTGTGCCTCTGTGTGCCTCTGTGTGTGTTGTTTGTACGGAGCTGCTTCCAGGTGGTCTCCCCCTGTGAGCCTGTGAGCTTCCTGAGCAGTAGAGACTGTCAGGATACTTCTTTGTGTCCCCAGGGCTTAGCTCGGGGCCCAGGTTTATTGATCCCAGCTAGTATTTTATAGAAAGTGATGTAGGCTAAGGGATTAGGTAAGCTTTTTGCATACACAATGAATGTAGATAATTTATCATTCTTTTACAATAGACTTAGTTTACCTCATTGAATCTAGACTGAGTTTTCCGTAGGCTGATAAATCAATATGTCAATGTGTAACCATATAACCCAGTTTCTCAGGGAATGCTTGCATCAGTGGTTTTTGGAAAGAACATCCAGCTGCGGGGAGGCGTGGAAAGGAAGAGGTTTAGGGGCCTCCTGTGAGGAGTGAGCTTCGCCTTTGGCTTTATCTAGACTATGGCTTTGATTTCCCTGGAGTCCTCTCACTTCTGGGGGCTACATCACCTGATCCCAAGTCTGGCCAGCCCACCTGGGCTTGGGTGTGTGTTGGCCACACCGAAGGGAGCAGGGAAGGAGGGCCGGAGTGCCCCAACACTGCTCCTGGAGACCATGCCTTCTTCCCAGGGAGTCACTGCTGTCTGGGCCCAGGACGGCCCATTCCTCTCCACAGATAAGCTACCCAGGTAGCTTATCCCGCCTGAAGGCCTGGATCAAATCATCTGCATGTACAAGGGATTAGCCAACGGAACCCACTAATCCCAAACCCAGGGCCCTGACTCTGCCTGTGATGTAACCAGGTGAGATTATAATGAAAAAGCATGGGGGCAAATGACCCATCTCTTAATAGTAACATCTGCCTTTGCTAAACCCGCACCCCGAGCTGCAGGGCCGGTGGGGAGTGTGCTTTGTGAGCCGCCGTGGCCCTGCCCGGCTCAGCAGGGTCTTGGCCCGCTGAGCTTCCAGGTTTCCCCGCTCTGGGTCTCTCAGTCAGGGTTCTGCTGAAACGAAGGTAGAAGGAAATGCTTCCCTACGAGTCCTCCTCGCCAGGCCCTCCATCTGGAGACTTCAGTAAAAGCAGGGATGGATACGCCTGCGACTCCCTTCTTCCCTCGTCGTCTCCCTCTGCCCTCTCTGCTGGGTTTGGGCCTGCCATGGTGCCGCTTCATCTGGGCCTCCAGCCCTCCAGGACACAAGCTCTGGGTCTTTATGACCTGGATGAGCCCTGCGCGCCACCTTGTACGGAAGTGTCCACAGGCAGTGCTCCATCTCTGCTCGCCCTGCTGTATCGGATGGGAACCAGCTGGTTCCAGCCGGGGTGCCTCCTCACAGGCCATACCCGGACAAGAGTCTTTTCTGTGGTGTCTCCAGGGAGATTTCTGCTCTGTCCAGTCTAGTTCAGTTTGCCTATGTGTACAAGGCATGGGGGATACAGGGGCACAAATGACAGACACTACAGGGAGCTCACATTCTGCTGGGGAACACACAGGCAAGTAAATATATGGGCATTTGGTAGGACCAGCAAAAGAAAGGAGGAAGGTAAAGGCTTTTTTTCTCTTTAAACCCTCACCTTCTGCCTCATAATCAATACTGTGTATTGGCTCCAAGGCAGAAGAGCAGTAAGGGCTAGGCAGTGAGGGTTAAGTGACTTGCCCAGGGTCACACAGCTAAGATGTGTCTGAGGATAGATCTGAACCCAGGACCTCCTATCTCTAGGCCTGGCTCTCCATCCACTGAGCCATCCAGCTGCCCACCAAGATAAAGGTTCTAACAGACAGAAGTGAGGGAGTCCATTCTGGACTTAGGCCAAGGCATGAAGGCAGGACATAGAAAGCTGACTTCATTTGGCTTGGTAAGAATGTCAAATGTGTAGAGAATAATATGAAATAAACCTGAAAAGGTACTATGGAACTAGATTTTAGAGAGCTCTAAATGCCAAGTTGAGGAGCTTCTGTTTTATCATAGACATAATAAGGAGCTACTGAATAGTTAGTCAAGCATGTGCCTACTTATCCTAGGTACATTTGATGTTGCTAATGCAAAAGCTTTTTGATTTCATATAAATAAAATTATCCATCTTTATCATTTATGATTGCCATTAAATTCCATTCTTGGTTAAGAATTGTCCCCTTTGCCATACCTGTGGACAGTACCTAATATGGTCCCCTTCCAGTTTGTTTTTTATATTGTGACCTTTGACATTCAGGTCACTTGTCCATTTTAGGCAGGAAGTGGCTCATGGTGTGAGATGTTGTTCTAAACCTAATTTCTAGGAAAATGCTTTCCAGTTATCCCAGAAATTTTTATCCAATAAGGACCTCTTCCCCAAATAATTTATGTCCTTGGGTTTATTGAACATGGGTTATTGAGGTGAATTTTTAAAATTATTTTTATTTCTAGTCCATTTCATTGATCTCTCCTTTTTTTTAACTAGCACCAAATAGTGTAGATGATTATTACTTTTGAGTATGGTTTGATGTCTGAAAATTGGTAGCTATAACCGTTACATTTTCTTTTATTCCTTATATCAATGTGAAATGTGTCTTTCTTCAGTTCCCATTATTCTTAGTTCTGTACCCAGAGACAAACAAGAGAGACAAGTCTAAATCCTCTTTTATCAGACAAATCATTAGATACTTGGAAACCATCTTTATATCAATCCAATCAGCAAGCATTTATTAAGCAGTTTCTTTCTGCTGGGCCTTCTATCAAGCATTGAGGATATAAAAATGAAAGAATTCTTGCTTGTTTACAGTTATGTCAGGAGAAACAGTATATACACAGATAAAGAAATGCAGATCTACATAGATATCTGCATGTACCTCTAGCTCTGTATCCCACAGAAAACTGCCTTTGTCTTCTGGAAGTTCTAAAGAGCCTGGATGGATTCTGTGACACAATATTAGCATGAGGAACAGTAGGAGCAGGACACTGCCCTTGAAGCTAAGGAGGACACCTCACTTCCTGTTATAGATCTCCCCTTCACTAGCTGTGGGACCTTGGATGAGTCATTTAATCTAGAAGTTTCATTTTCCTCATCTATAAAATGGAGATGATATCAACCTCAAAAGTTCCCACAAATGTGAAACAGGATAGTGCATCTAATATTCCAGGCAAACCACAAAACTTATGGATATGAATTATTTTGATGCTATTGGCCTTGAATAAAGATTTTAGGTAGAAGCCAAATGGGCTGAGGTGCTATCTTGAAGTCTGCCATCCAGATCCCTTCCTTGCTAGGAAAGATGGGGGACAGGCAATAGGAAAGATTAGAAGTGGGACAGATGAGCCCAAAATACTAGGGTTCTGAGACCAAGACTTTCTGACAGAGTAAATGTAGTGCACTGTGGTCCACAAGCCCCTGGAGGGGATCAGGAAAGGCCTTATATAAGAAGTGGTGCTTAAGCTGAGGTTTTTGGTTTGTTGTTGTTTTTTAAATTTATTTACTTTTTAAGGTTTTTTTTTTTTTAATTTTAAACCCTTAACTTCTGTGTATTGACTTATAGGTGGAAGATTGGTAAGGGTAGGCAATGGGGGTCAAGTGACTTGCCCAGGGTCACACAGCTGGGAAGTGGCTGAGGCCGGGTTTGAACCTAGGACCTCCTGTCTCTAGGCCTGGCTCTCAATCCACTGAGCTACCCAGCTGCTCCACTTTTTAAAGTTTTTAAATTTGTTTTCCAGATTACATGTCAGTACAATTTTCATTAGTCATTTTGTGATACGATCTAGTTTGTATATATGTTGTTATATAATCCATGTTTCCATGTTCATCATGTTGTGAAGAAAGACACATTACTTACTCCAAAGAAAAATTCATGGAGGAAATAAAGTGAAAAATGGACTGCTTCGATATGCATGCAGACTTCTGTAGCAGTGGATGCCTTTTTTGTCACAAGTTGTCCTGGATCTTTGCATTGTTGTTAAGTCATTTATAGTTGATCATTGTACTTTATTGCTGTTAATGTAGCAACATTTTCCTGGTTCTGCTCACTTCACTTCGCATCACTTCATATAAGTCTTTCCATGTTTTTTCGTGATCATCTTGTTTGTCATTTCTTTTAGCACATTACAATCATATGCCAGAACTTATTCAGCCATTCATTCTCCAACTGATGAACAGCCTTTCATTTTCTAGTTTTTTGCTCTCACAAAAAGAGCTGCTGTAAATATTTTTGTACAGATAGGTCCTTTTTCACTTTGAGCTGAGTTTTGAAAGAAAACATGGTCTCTTAAGAGGCCAAGATGAGTAGAGAGAGCATTTCTGGGCCTGGGAGACAGCCTAAGCTGACCTGGAATGCAGGAAGAGTAAGTTCAGGAAGTAGGACAGTTTGGCTGAATTCTAGACTACTGAAAAAAAGATAAAACAACAAATCTGAAAAGGTAAACTGGAGCCAGATTGTAAAGGGCTTTAGATGCTAAACAGAGGATTTTGTATTTTATCTTAGAGACAATAGGGAGTGTTTTGAACAGGGGAGTGATAGTTGTGTTTTAGTGAAATCACTTTAACAGCTGTCAAAGGGGTGGTAGGTTGAAGAAGAAAGAGGCAGGATACAAGGAGAACAATTAGGAAGATATTTCAGTATTCCAGGATTGGAGGTGGGGGGTGCACTTTGGAAATAAAGTAGATGGCTATGTAAATAGAAGGGAGTGGTGATGATTTGATCAAGAGTGATTTGAAGTAGAATGCAGAATCCATGATGTCCCAATTAAACCTTGTCTTATACTTATTTTTCATGACATATCTGACAGTCCACTCACCCCTCTAGTAGCCTTTCTTAAGACATGGTCCAGTGATATCCATATTCCTCCTAAAATGCACTCAGAAGTGAATACAGTATTCTAGGTGTGTCCTGAGCAAGAATATTATGTCCTCCTTTTCTGGACAGGAAGGCTTTATGTGTTTCAGATTACATAAAATTCCTTTTAAGATGTAAACATTTTTTTCAAGACCCTCTCCTATTAATATCTAAGCATGGATATAAAGGAGAGACATTTGCTCATGAAATCTGCTTTCCATATCATGGAGGTTGTGCAGCCTTAGAGTTCAGTTGGGAAATTCCCTGTAAATGATGAAGTCCTCTAGATGTTCCTGTCTGCAGATGAAATTGTTCTGATTGCATCAAGTCTTAGATCTCTGCAAAGCCTTCTAAAGATCCATCATCATTCAAAAGAATTTAACCTGGGTCTATACATGGGAAAAGCCGAGAGAATGAAGAATATCTTTTGTCCATTCAGTAGGAGAAACCATAGGGTGGTCATCGGCACATAGTCCATTACTTATGAATAACAAAACTCATCTAAGAATTAAATAGGAGGAAGATACTGGCTTAGATTTCATCTGGAAAATTGTGCTATGTTTTAATGATACCCCTCATGCTGCCTTGATGCAAAGGCCCACCATCTTTTTTTACACCAGTATTCTTTTGGAGATACTCTAAGGCTCTAAAGTATGAAATATGATCATCCATGAAGAATTAGATTTGTAAGTCACCCCAAGGATAATGGAGAGGCAAATGATGGACAGATTTAGGCTGTAACATAACAAAGAATTAGAAATAGGTCACAGGAAAATCATCAGAGATATGTAACCAGAAAGAGATGGCCAGCCATCTAGTAAGAGGGAGAGAAACAGATGAATAATTATGTGTTCTCCTCAAATGCATGTAATGATGAGAATTAGCATGTTGCATGTCCTTCCCACTTGGTGGGGTTATTACCAGCAGACTTGGACAGGAGTCTCAAAGGATGAGCAGGGAGGATGAGTGGCAGAAATGCCCATTTCCATGAAAACATAGGATGTGGATTCTCTGATATAGAGCAGCAAGGACCCTCCAACAGCATCCAGTACAAATCCTGCCCCACCCCTTATTTTACAGAGGAGAAACTGGGGCCCAGGAAGGTGGCCTTGCCCAAGGGGCCCATTCAAAGGTGGGATTTGAATCTGGGTCCCATTTTGTCTGTCCAGAGATCTTCCTCAGAATCCCCTACAAGGGCAGAGTCTGGATAATGTCCCCAAAGACAGAACTTTAGCACAGAAGTAATTCCAGTTTACTGCTAAGATATAATAATTATTCACATTTGTCTAGTGCTTTATGATTTGCTAAGAATTATTCATCATCTTATTTGACCTTTGTAGCAACTTTTGAGGTTGATATAGTTTTTATTTTATAGTTATGAAAACTGAGGCTCAAAAGTTAAATGATTTGCCCATGGTTATACAAGTGATGAGGGGCAGATGCAGAACTGAAACCTGGGTCATCCAGTTACAAGTCTAGTACTCTTTATTTCCAGTTTTAACCTGGAGTCTAAGATTTTCTTTTAATATTTTGATAACTTTGTTTCAATACAATTGGTCTTCTTTATAGCCTGCTTTATTTTTATTTTAATTCTGAGAAATTAATAAATTTCAAAAGACTGCCAAAGGCCTATCCATAGTTCAAAAAAGATAAAAAAGAAATTCCCTAGCATCCTGTTTTCTTCAGACCAGGAAAGACCTCTTGCAGAAATCTTCTGAACAAGTTTCTGGAGTCTCCAAAGGAGAGAAGGGAGGATTAGGTACCAGGAAGATCCTGAGATACATGGCTCTGTCACGGGCATCCTGGCCCTGAATGCTGGGGAGAATGACTGGTAAAATCACTCCCTTGGCTGTTTGGCTCCCCCACATTCTGACCACAGGGTTTTTACAGATGATAGAAGCTCTGGAATTAACACCCCAGACTACAGAAACCCTAGGATTAACAGAAAATGTCACCAGGTCCATTATGGGGCAGGAGGAGCTGAAAAATGTCATTGCCATCTGATAGAAGCAGTGCCCTGCTTTTCCAGCTGCTCCTGGCCGGGTACATGCTGTGTGTGGCCACAGCTGTCGTTCCTGCGGTTAATTAAATAAACAGCCCAGTAAATATCACTGCGGCAACAGCAGCAAAAAAATAAAAATAAAACCTTTTTCATCTCTGACCTCATGCCCATCAGGATGGACTTTATGCAGGGGAACAATGGAAGATGCCAGGCTGGGAGCCTTTCTTGCCATTTGCCTCCAGCTCTGTTTCTTCTCTGGCTGGGACCTTTTTTTCCTTCTCTTTTGCTATTTTGTGGAGGTTAGTGATGGAAACTTCACATCTCATAGTGATGGATGCTTTGTTCCTTCTCTCTCCCCTCCCCTCTCTACCACTGAATTATAAACCCTTCGAGGGCAAGGAGTGTCATTTTTCATCTCTGTGTCCCCCATATAATTGGCTTTTTTTCAACCCCTTACCTTCTGCCTTAGAATTGATACTGTCAGCTCTAAGGCAGTAGTGTGGTAAAAACTAGACATTTGGGGTTAAGTGACTTGCCCGGGGTTGCACAGCTTATAAGTGTCTGAGGACACACTTGAACCTCCCATTTCCAGGCCTGGCTTTCCACATATAATTAAATCTTAATGTTTATTGAACTATTAGTAAGAACTTGCTATTTAGAAAAGAAAAGAACAGTCTATCTTGTAACCTGGGTGGGTAGAGGGCTTATTGGGGTTTTGCCCATGCTACCTTGCTAGCACATAGGCATAGAGTGTTGGACTTGGAGTCAGGAAGACCTGAGTTAAAATCCTGCCCTGAACACTTTCTAGCTATGTGACCTTGGACAAGTCACTTTGCCTCTAGTTTTCTCCAGTTTTCCTCATCTATAAAATGAGAGAGTTGGAGGTCCCTTCCCAGGATTAAGTTGTATATGGTCTCTGCCTATAGAGGAAAACATCCTGAAGAGAATGGTGAAAATCTAAGGCTAGGAGTCGAGAAAAACTAGTTAGGCCATTTAGGTTACTTGTGACTGTGGGCAAATCATTCAGCTTTTTCTGGGGCCACCCATTCCCTTCTCTTTTGTCAAATGGGGGTAACAGCTTCTGTTCAAGCTCCAGTCAAAACATGTTATAGAAATCAGGTGAAAGAATTGATAAAATGCTCAATTAACAAACATTTATCTCTCACCCACTTAGATGTTCTACCCTTTGATGAGCACTATGGGAAATATGACAACTATGAGAAAGGGTCAGTCAGATCACTGAAACATAAATGTTGTCTTTCTTTTGCTCTCTTTTAAGGACCAGTAATAATAACTTATGGAAGAATAGTGTCAGAGTTCGTAAAACACCTTGATGGCAGAACCTATGAGGCAGGGAGTGGCAGGTACCATTCCTATTTTATAGAGGAGGAAACTGTGGCTCTGAGGAATGGAGAGGATGGTGGTTTGCTGTGGTCTCAAGGCCAGTAAGTGCCAGAGGAATGATTTGAACTAAGGTATCCTGACTCCAAGTCAGGCACCCTCCCTGCTTACAGAAATCATTTCAGGAGGTGAGGTGATTAGCTTAGCTGGTTCTGTGGTCAGGAAGGGCTTCATGAAGGGGGTAGAGCCTCCTTGGGCCTGAGAGAAAAGGGGGAGAGTTCCTGGAGGTTAAAGGAAAGGAGAGAACATTATAAGTGAGCAGGGAGAGGATTCTTATTCATGTAAAATAAGTTTTTAAATTTTTGGTGAGTGACATGGCTTTGGTGAACTTGTTCTTTTGAAAATCCTCCTGAATTCGGGGATTAGGCAGAGGGCAGAGGAAAGAAGATTTGGATTTCCATGCTGTGGGCTGACCTTTAGCAGATGAAGCTGGTGTCAAAAACAACAGAAGAAAAAAAAAAAAAAACGTGATGAGACAAAGATTGATGATCCCTTAGGGTACAGTGTGAACCTGGCTTGATGGGAACCAGACACCCCAGCACTGCTTCCTGAAAGCCTGTAGGCTACCAGCTAAGCCCATGAACATTTGGCCCTACACGTGCCCCTGAGGGCTTCTGTGCCTGCCCAGGGGTGCCAGCAGTGAGGACAGCCTTATCTTTTAGCTCATGGACTCCACTGGGCCAAAAAGGCAGAAAGACAGCTGGGACCTGCTCCCTCAAGGGCTAGGTCGCCTCCACTCTTCTTTCTTTTTCAGATTTTTCGGAAATATTGGGGGATGGGAGGTAGAAGAAGGCCCAGGCCTGAGAGTGGAGACCCAGGAGCCAAGTGAGAATGATCTGATGGTGGGAGCTCATTGCTGAAGCCAGCAGGGCCTGTGAGGTGGTGGTTTTAAGTAACAGATTCCTCACACTTTAGTCAGGGCCCTTGTAGTGGAGATCTCTATGGTAACCAAACAAAGTTCCCCAGCCAATGAAGAGACCTTTCCAATAAACAGCCTATCAGTCACTGATTCTGCCCAGGGGGCTGGAAGCCTGCCATATCAGTTTGGAAAGCCCAGTGACAGGGCATTTGGAATGCACATTGTTTTTCTTCTCTCTCCCTGAGGAGTGGGGCACCCTGAGGGTTTCAACCCCAGCATGGATCCTAAGGGAATAGAAACCCCCTTGGGCCTCCTGTCGGGAACCTCTCTAAAGAGATGCTCCTAAACCTGAATATCATGGCTACTGGGCCAGATCTGGAGAGGTGTAAACAAACCAGGGAATATTGTATCCATCTCCCCCAGAAACCCAAACTGTTTTGGAAATTGTTTGATATCTTGGCATTAACAGGGCCCTAAGTTCTACCAAAACCATTTGAGTCTGTGTGGTAGACCTCAGGGGCACGAAACTTGACCCTTCCTTAGTTTTTGGTTGTTTATATTTTGTTTGTATTGATAAATTCTACAGTCCGAAATTAGTAGTTGATGATAGGTCACTGAATCTTAGATTTGGGAAAGGCCATAGAGCTCTTCTAGTCCTAACCATCCTCAACCTAAAAACAAGGGAACTGAAACCCAAAGAGATGGCTCATTAGTGTCAAGTAGGTCTAGACTTTTTGACTCCCAGTACATGAGTAATTGTGTTATCAGATTCCACCTTCATTGAACTGATATCTTTGCCTTCAATCTAATATTTATTTGATCTCATTGATGAGCTTTTGTAGCACATCAGGTAGATATTTAAAAAACTGGAATCCTCAATGATTATCCCTGATAACACAAGAGTGAACCAAAACACCATTTGCATTGAAACAATTTTGCCAGGTCCAACCAACCCACTATTTTGACTGTTCATAGTCCTAATGAGGAAGCAGCCTTCAGCTTGATGAGCAAACCATTTGGTTGAGAAAAGAAGTATTTGTTTAGACATAATTTGCTTTTCTCATATGTACCCTCCCAGTGTCTTTTTCCCCCCAAGGATCCATGTTCATCAGCAAATTTAGCTTTGCTAACTTTCTTCCTTAGTTCTTCATTAACCACCTACCTGGAAAAAGCTCTACTTAGCTCTGTACAGAATCTGTAAAGACATAATTCCTGTCCCCTGGGAACTTATGTTTCAAACAGGCCATCACTCACTTTTAGGCCTTTGTTTTTGGTGGTCTTGGTATCCACTGGTATCTTCATCAGTGTGGGTTTGGAGTTCATCTGTCAGGCCCCTTACCCTGTGTTGGAGTTGTAACCTGACCGTTGAATGACCATCAGACTTCCCATCCCACATATATATACTTGGTGATCCTTTTAGTGAAAATAAATTGGATATCATCCCAAACATCCAAGTCTTAGTTAAATTGTTTTTAAGGACCTCTAACATTGCTGTCCATTAACTTTGATGAGAAGTACTCCTGACACCCCTCCACCCCAGCTCTCATGCCTAAGGATAGTGTCTGTGGATTTTATTTGGAGTAACAACAATGTTATTCTCCCTAGATCAGGACCCTATAAATAAGAAAGAAAGAAAGAACTCACTTGAAGAATTACAGCTTTGGGGTTTATAGATTGTTTTGTTTTTTTTAAGCTTTAAAAATCATATCACATTAAATGAATTAATTAAGAGGTAAAAAATCAGAGTGAGTATTAAAGGATTAAGGGACATGGGAGTAATGTAATCCTCCAGACTCAAGTAAAAATAATTTGGTTTGAGGGGTTAAGAAGAGCTGACCTGATCAGATAGAATCCATTTACTCAGCTTGGTGTTTAGAAAAAGACTCTCTTAAATTACACTGGTTGCACCCTGCTGAAATGGGTAGAATTACTGGACATGTCCTTCTTGGTGGAATAATTCATTAGGAAATTAATAGAGCTTTGGCTAGTCTTTTCCATTTCAGAAGATTATTCACATTACAGTTACTTAAAAATAACACCCTCTGAGAAACTAGGCCTGGGCTTAATCAGCTAATTCTTCCCATTAAGTCTTTCCAAGACGGTCTTCATTTGGAGGAATGCTTGGTAACCTGGAGTGCTGACATTTCTGACAGAAGTTTGGGCTCTGCATTTCAGTGAGTCATTGTGTAATGAGGTCTAGTGCATGGTGTCCCCAGGGTAGGAGTGGAGAGACTGGCTTGGTTAGCCACGTGGATCCTTTCTCCATGGGTGTAGTTCCTCTTCTTATCTCTCCTACACCAACCCCCTTTTCTTCCCAATCCCCCCCAATATGCTCCTTGCTATCTCTGTGCCTTTGTTCCTCCTCCTCCTCCTCCTCTTCTTCCCAAAGATGGTCTCCTACCCTCTTAGCTTATCTAAACTTAGCTTGTTCTCCATAGCCCAACACAAGTCCCACCACCTTTTCCATGACACACTGTGTGTCATTCTCCCTCCCTTCTCTGAGCTCCCATGGTACATCTACAAGGAACTTTAGCATCCATGTACTACTGGCCATCTTTGGAGACTGAAGAGAAAATGTCACTTCCTTAAGGGCTGGGAATCATACTTCTAACCCCTTTTTGGTCTCCCACAAGCACCCGGCAGAGGGCTTGTGGGTGACACAAGTTCTTAGTAAATACTTGTTTCTTGATTGATTAGACTATCCCTACAATTCAGCCACATTGTTATTTATTGGTCAGCATTTTTCTTTTCTGTTTTGTTTTGTTTTTTAAGCTTTGTCCTCAGACACTTCCTAGCTGTGTGACCCTGGTTAAGTCACTTATCACTTAACAATTGCCCTGCCCTTACTATTCTTCTGCCCTAGAACCAGTACTTAGTTTTGATTCTAAGACAGAAGGTAAGGGTTTAAAAAAAAAAAAAAAAACACCTTACTTTCTGTCTTAGTAAGAACTCTTAAGACAGAAGGGCAAGGTCTAGGCCAGTGGTTTCCAAACTTTTTTGGCCTACCGCCCCCTTTCCAGAAAAAATATTACTTAGCGCCCCCGTCACATACTATCATTGCCCCCAAATGCGCCTGTGGCCATCACCACTCTCCTAGATCGCTGCAGCACCCACCGGGGGGGGTGGCACCCACTTTGGGAATCACTGGTCTAGGCAAATCAAGGTTAAATGATTGTTCAGAGTCAAACAGCTAGAAAGTGTTTGAGACCAGAATTGAACCCAGGTCCTCCCAATCCCAGGCCTGGCACTTTGTCCATTGTGCTACCTAGTTGCCCCATGGATAGCATTTTTCCAAAGGCCTTTACTGACCCTACCTATAATAAGTGCTTAGTGGTTGCTAAGTGAATAATTCAGAAAGAGCTCTGATTGGCAGTGTGGTGTAGTAGAGACCTGGGATTGTATCCCCAGAACTTAGCTACATGACTCTGAGCAAGTCATTTAACTCCTCAGCTGTCCATAAACCCCTGCTTTGCAGGACAGCTCAGAGGTGCAAATGAAATAATATATATGAACCACTTTGAAGATTCTAAACTGAGTGATACAGCCTTTGTTTCCAAAGAGCTTATAATCTCTCTATTTTTTTTATTTGAACATTTATTTACCTTCTCTCTTAGTATCAGTTCTAAGACAAAAGAGTGACCAGGGTTAAGTGACTTGCCCAGAGTCACACAGCTAGAAAGTGTCTGAGACCAGATTTGAACCCAGGACCCCCTTTTCCAGGCCTGATGCTCTAACCACTGTTCCACCTTGCTGCCCAAGATTACAGTCTTAAAAGATAAACCATGAAAGCAGATAACTAATACAGTGTACTCTGTGGAGTGGTCTAGGAGAGAAAAGTCATTTCCCATTGGTTAGTCAAGGAAGAAGGTATTTTTGAATTGAGTTTTAAAGAATGGATAGGATTTCAGCAAGTCAGTAAGTACGTGTGAATAGTTTTAGGATAAACTGAAGATGTCTCCACAGAATTGCCCTATTCAATCCCCGGGTCATTGGGTCCTGGAATCATCACGTTAGAGCTGGAAGAGAACTTGGGTCCCTTGTTTTTCAGAAGAGGGACATGAGGGCCAGCAGTGAGACTCGTTCTGGGTCACATAGGGAATAAGCAGCAGAGCAGAAATTCCAGTCCAGGTTCTTTGCCTCCCCATCCAGCCCTGGCCTCCTTGTTAACATACGAGTTAGTCAAGCCTGCCCACCATCTGGCGCCTCTGATTTGCCCAAGGTCCAACAGGTAGTAAAGCAGAGATATGCCTCAAATCCAGGCGTTCTTTGTCCAAATCCGCTTTCCCTATTCCTGCCATTCTGTTAACCTGCCCCCTTTGCCACTCCCTAAAGACATCTAGACTCTAAAGACTGGACCTAAGTCAAGGAAGAAGTAGTAAAGGCAGTCCTACGTGGTTCCCCCAAAGCAGGGAATTGGACTGGATGACCCATCCAGTGGCAATTAGGACTCCCTCTTAAATATGTCTCTTTTTCTGGCTTGAGATGTCTTCTCCCAGTCTTCCTTTTGCAAATAAAAATATAAGCTTTTGGGAAAAGATTAGATTTTTCCAAATTTAAGACTCCCAAGGAGATTGTACCACTTCTGAACAAGGAAAAGAAATAGTCTCTCTTTGCCTCTAATGGGAAAGACTCCAAACCTTAATCTTTTGGAGAAACAATTAGCATTCTAGGACCTCAGTAAGAATGGGACCCAGCAGGGCTCAGTAAGGAGAGGGGAAGGAAGAAAGCAGGGGGCATGCAAACCTACATCCAGCTCATAGGGTTCTATAGTTTCCTTTGTCTTTGCTTCCTGTAGCAAACTCCCTAGGCAAAAAGCCCTTGTTCTTCCCCCATCTCCTATGGCAAGGACATTTTGTAACAGAGAGAGAGAGACAGAGACAGAGAACACAGATACAGACACAGAGAGAGACACAGACAGAGACAGACACAGACAGAGACAGAGAGAAGGAGACAGAGATGGAGAACAGAGAGGGGGAAGAAGAAGGGAGGCAGAGAGTCAGTCTTTATTCTCTACTCTTTCTGTCCCCCTGGGATGGGAAGAAATCTGTCCCAGAGGTTCTCATTACTGTTTTACCAGACTAAGTTGGTCCATGCTATAGGCTGAGAAAAAGGGTATTTTCATTCTCTATACAGGTCCATTCAAAAAAGATTTACTTGACCTGCCTGTGCTAGGCTCTGTGAAGACAACAGAAGAGGGTACAATCCCTGCTCACACTTGAATTAAAATTGGAGACCATAGAAAGGGGACTTGCTCCAGAGTCAGAGGACAAGGTTTCAAACAGGGATTTAATGGTCACCTCCAAATAAATGATCCCCAGATCTACCTGTCTAACCCCCATTCTCTCCACTGAGGCTTAGTCCCATATTACATCTCACACTAGATCTCCCCGCTTTGAGCATCCACATTTTCCTGATTCTGTTGAAGATACACCATTCTTTCAGTTCATCATCTTGGCATAGTTATCCTAGACTGTTAACCTCCTGCCCCCTATCCACTACCCAGTCAATTATTAAATCTTGCAAAGGTCTCCCCTCCTTGCTCAACTCCAGTGGCTTCCTGTTGCCTCAGGGATAACTGGTATACTCCTCTGTTTAGCTCTTAATGCCCTTCAGCACCTGGCTCCATCTGTCTTTGTAGTCCTCCTCTCATCTGGGAGCCAGCCAAGCAGGCCTCCCTTCTGTTACTCCCAAATGGCTCTTGTCTCTCTGCCTTCACCCTGGCCATGCCCCGTACCTGGAATGCATTCCTCGTTTAGCTCCCCCTCTCCCTGCTAGACGTAACCCTTCTTGATTTCCCCCCACCCTGGTGAAGGGGCTCTCCTTACCAGACCACTTTGTAGATGGACTCGTTGTTTCCTCCATATCTTTTGAGATTGTAACCTCAGCTCCTTGACTGTGCCTGATAGCAGTTGGTGCCTGATAAATACTACTCAATGGTGCATCCTTGCAGCTTGCAGGGCCACGGACACATCCCTCATCTTTCCTCACTTAGCGCCAATGTAAAGTGAGATGGGGTGCCATAACCCCTGAGGCCCTTTCTAGCTCTCAATCAATGCTTCTCTGAACCTGGTGGTCCTTGTAGAAAAGTAAACAGCTGCTTGCCCTGATCTTCCTTTCCTGATTTGTGGGAGACAGCCCCGGCTCTCATCTCTTTTGGAACGAGGACCTGTGGCCAAGGTGTTTGACATTAAAAGCTTTTGGTGCCTCTTGGAGCCAGGACCCCAAGAATGGAAAAACCATCCATACTAAGGTTAGCATGACTGGAGGTCAGAGGCATCATGCTGTCCGTCTCCTTGGGGTGTGCTTTATTTCATATAAATAGGATCTGGTCTGGCAAATCTCCGTGTGAGATCAATACCAGCCGGCAGCTTGCTTCTGCTCAGACAGTGCAGCCATCTCTTGAGGAGCAAACTTTCTGGGAAAAGCCCCTCTTGGTAGCCTGTGGGCAGAAGGGTCAGGAAGCTGCCTGGGGCTTTCTCCAAGCCCTCTCCTAGCACTTCCTTCTCCTGGGCCATTTCCTCAACCCTGACCCTCCTCCAAGTCAGGGAGAGCAGCATCGGTATGGCCCAGAGCATGTGTGCCGTGAGGACAGGGATCGTTTGGCCTCGCATCATTCCTCATGATTCTGCCTTGCATTGGTATCATGCCCCAGGGCATTATGCTTTCCCGTGTGCTCCGTCTGTGAGGTGGGCAGAGCAGCTCTTATTCCTGCATTGTTAAAGATGTGGGGCAAGGTTCAGAGGGTTTAGAACCATGATGGTGAACCTACGGCACATGTGCCAAAGATGGCATGCAGAGCACTCTCTGCGGGCACGTATGCCATCCCTCCTGGTGAAGCTGCTCCCTTCCCCCTCCCCACCCATCTATACTTCCTCTCTTCCCTGCCTGGGACTAGGGGCTGTGGGGCGGGAGGGAAGGAGAGGGGAGACAGGAGGCAGCATATGGTCTCCCAAAGGTTCGCCATCACTGGTCTAGAGAATTAGTGGTGTTGTGGGATTTCAAGCTAGTTGGAGATCCTTTAGTCCAGGGTTTCTTTTTAGTCTCCTGGGCCCCTTTGGCAACAATCTGGTAAAGCCTCTGGTTCCCTTCTCACTGCGATGTTTTTAAAACGCATAAAATAAAGTACATAGGATTATAAAGGAAACCCATAAGAGCAAAATAGAGTTATTAAAATCTTCTTTTTATAACTCACAGAGATAGGTAGCAGAGTACATAGAGTGCCAGGCCTAGAGATGGGAGGTCCTAAGTTCAAATCTCGCCTCAGACATTTCCTAGCAGTGGGACCCTGGTCATGTCGTTTATCCTCAATTGCCTTATCTTAACTGCACTTCTAATATCAATTCTAAGACAGAAGGTAAGGGTTTAATTAAAAAAAAAAAAAAAAGCCCTAGCCCCTGTTGGCTGCTCCCCTCCCCTGCTCCACCATGCTTGAGGACATTTTTATATGCCCCCCCCTCCCACTGTGAAATGTGAGCCCTTCCTGGGGTAACGTGGAGACTCACAGGTGGCATGAGGATGCAGTGTGGGCACACGGTCTCTAAAAGGTTGGCCATCACTGCCCAGCCCAACCCTTTCTTTCCACAGAGAAAGAAACAATAGTCCAGAGAGTTAGATGAAATAATATCACCTGGGTAGAATTGGAACCCAGTTCCTTTGATTTTAAACCTAATGTTCTTTCTCCTCCACTATGCAGAGCTTGATCTCCTCAAAAATCAAGGTTTCTTTTTTTAAAAAATATTTTTTATTGCTCTGTTTGGATTTTGCATCATCTAAATGCCCCTTCATTCCCTCCCAAAGAGCCATCTTTTATAGTAAAGAATTTAACTGAATTTTTTTAAAAAGAAGAAATGATAAAGAAGAGGGAAAAGTATTCAATCAAACTGGTCAACATATATGGAAAAAGTCCAACATTCTGTGCAGAAGAGCCCAAGTATCCTGACTAAGGTCTAATCAGTGCCTTGAGGTGAGCGCATGAATCACTGAAAGCCAGGATTCCCAGCTTCCCTGTGTGGCCCTGCCTCTGCCTGCCCCCTGTGATGTTTGTAAAGCACCTTGGAAGTCTCCAGGTGCCCTAGAGAATCCGCAAGGACTTTGGTGGCTTCCCGGGCCCCCCTTCCCAGATAAAAATCTTGGAGGCCCAAAAGCTCCTCCCTCCTAGCACATTGTTCAGAACTATCCTGGTGGAGAGAGAGTCAGGGAGGAGGAGGATGAGAATACTTGGGTGTGGTGTTTGTGCTGAGCCCCTGAGAGGGCCAGGAATTACTGGTCTTTCAGAAGGTCCAGCAGGCTGCACTGAACACAAGGCCTCCATGAGGAGAGAGGGTCTGCCCCAGCGCCCTCCCTCCACTCTGGGCCTGAAGGAGCCCCACATCCTGCCCAGCTCCACCCTGCAGAGTCCCCGCCCCCCCACCCCCCATGTGCATTCTCTTCTTCTGTCCATGATGCCCTTTCTGGTCTGGCCATTGAAGAAGCAGCACCCTGAGGCTGGCAGAGGCTGGCAAACCAAGATGGCAATACCAGTAACTGGTATGTTTGTATGTCTCTTGAATTCACTTGTTCCTCACATCAACCTGAGAGGTCATACCCACTTTATGGATAAGGAAGCTTGAGACTGTGGGAAGGCTCAGTGATTTGACATGGGTCACTGTCTGAGGAAGGATTCAAATTCAGATCTATCTTAAATCTAAATCCAAGTCCTAGCTCTGACATCTGACAAATATAGCTGATAGGCCCCTGACTCAACAAGTCACATAAAGCTCTCAGTTCTCTAAGCAGCTCTCTTCAGAGCCCACGTTGAAAAGAAGGTTCTGATCTGCATTTGCACAAAGAGTGTCTTCCTCTTGGCAGCTGGGTGGCTCAGTGGGTAGAGAACTAGGCTTGGAGTGGGGAGGTCCTGGGTTCAGATGTGGCCTCAGACACTTCCTAGCTGGGTGACGCTGGAAGAGTCACTTAACTCCTTTTGCCTAGCCCTTACCACTCTTCTGCCTTGGAACCCATGCCTTGTATTGATTCTAAGGCCAAAGGTAAGGGTTCGAAAAGAGATTCCTCAACCAAGAATTCTCTATACCACTGAGACCACAGGTCTGCTCCCTCCCCCCCAAGTCCTGGGTGTTCCCAAAGCCCCCACATAAGGGCCTCCTGAATGTTGATTCAGAGCAGCCTAGATTCCCCAGGCCTCACTCTAGCCCTGGTGAGCCTCCCAGCCCTGAAGGTGCTGCTTCTGACAGAGACCTTTGGGTCTGGTTGAAAGACCCCTCCGTGTATCTTAGTGAATTATCCCCTTCTGCACTACACTTGTGAATAATGAAGGAGCTGCATCGTGTGCTTCCCCCTCCTGGGTTTTTGGAAAAGGATGAACGTGATCTCTCAGACACAGGGTGGGCCCAGGTCTGCCAAGGCCAGTTCATTCATTAGTTCTCTCTGCAAATATTTATGGAGGATTTCCTGTGCACCTAGGCCTGTGCTGAGAAGGGTGAGGCCTTGACCTTGACCTAGATGTTGACTATGGCCTGGAATGTAGCTCTGCCATCTAGCTGGGAAAGTGAAATGATAAGAGCACATGATTAAGGGTCATCCTTGGGCTTTTGAATCAGGAGAGAAAGGTGGCCTGGCACAGGATCATAGACTTAAATCTGAAGGGTTCTAAGAGATCATCCACCAACCCTTCTTTTGTCTGTGGAAGAAAGCTGAGGCCCACAAAGGATGACTGGCTTGCCCAGGGTCACATGAATGAATGAATGAATGAATGAATGAATGAATGAATGAATGAATGAATGAATGAATGAATGAATAAAAAGAGCATATATTTATTATTAATCACATGTAGTAAGTGATCACTGTGTGCCAGAGTGGTTGCTGATTAGCTCAGAGTCTTAGACAGAGGCTCAGAGACTCAGACAGAGGCAGGGATGAGTTTTGGTCTAGGAAGACCAAAGGAGGGGAGGTGAGAGGAGGAGGGGCAGGACAGGAGCTGGATGACTCAGTGAGATGGAAAGCTGAAGCCTGGCCTGCTGTCTAGGGGCCCATCTGATAGAGAAGAGCTGGCCAGGTAAACCATCTGAATTCAGTCACTCAGGACAAGCCCCTTGACCGCAGATACTATTTTTTTGCCTGGCATTTGGCAATCATCTGATTGACTCGGACACCCAATCCTTGGGTTTAGACCCTAGGATAGGGACTCCCCAAATGAGAGGATTGATTTTTCTGGAGACTCAAGGCCTGGATTTTGGCATAGCCTGGTATGGAGGTCTCATGTCCAGGACTGAGGGTGTCCTGGTCCAGGTGAGGAGAAGTGGGTCAGCTATGGCAGGGAGGTGGTGAGATGGCCTGTGAAACTGAAGACAAGGGGAATGAAGCGGGATTTGAACCTAGGTTGACTTTGGTCTCCAGACATACCAAACTGCTTTACAGGAGATGAGACTTGAGCTAGACCATGAGTAATGACTAAAAATGACCAGCATCTGTCCCGGAAGGAACCCAGGATGTCAGGAGAATGTGCTAAGGAGGCTGAATCATCGCTTTGAGTCCCTGTGTGAGCTAGTTAATTTTACCCAGGGACAAAAATCCCAAACTGTTGGCTGGCCACAGGCTCTTCTAACTTCAGCCAGCCCCAGAGGACTGGGAATTAATCAGCAACCATGTATTAATAAGCACCTACTATGTCCCAAACAGCATACACATACACAAATTAAATACAAGGTAATTTGGGAGAGGGAGAACACCAGCAAAATCTTCAAGGAACTCCTAAACTGAATTCAGAAGGAGTCCCTTCCACAGGACACCAGCAGCTTTCTCATTCTTGGAGGCATCCCTCAGGGCTGTGGATCTTATCAAAGTGGATTTGAAGATGCCATCTTTTGGTTCTATTTCCTGGAGGTACTGAGCCAAAATATGTGCTGTGGAGAGGAGAGAGATGGAATGTACTCCCCAGCCACTCTGCCATTCCCCAGGGTCAGAGAGGAAGGGGTAAAAGTAGAGGACTGCCTGTTTGAATAGCCTGCGGGACAAGCACGTGCTTCAGCCAGGAAGGGATGTGGTTCTGCTGAGAAATTCCACTCTTGGGTCACTCATGCTAATGGAATTTCAGCAGCGAGGCCCCAGCCTGCCCACGGAAAAGGAGCTTCTGACATGGCTCAGCTTACAGCGGTCCCTGTACCCAGCACGTCCCTCAGCTGCCTTCATCTGGTCCAGGCCTTGCGTGCCATGGCCAGATCCAGCGATCTGGCGCTGCCCCGAATGGCCGGGAGAGCAGGTCTGGGACAAATCATGTTGAGTCGGGTCCGTGCCAAGCTGAGCAGCGTGAGAGCTCTGAGCAGCACAATGGAAAAAGCAGAGCGGAGGACAGGGTCCCAGCGAGCCATGGGAAGGGAATGGCCCGCCAGGGTCACGGGAGGGATGCCAGAAGGCCAGCTGGCTGAATCCAGGAAGTAGCCTGGGGGAGATAGCCCGGACCTTGGTCAGCACACAGTGAACACCCCGGCCGTTTGAGGAGCAGAGAGAATAAGCTGCTTGAACTCTCTGACTTTGCTAACAGTGGGGCCCAATGCCTGGCACCCAGCTTGTTCTCCATCGCTGCCTCTCACTGGGCTGCATCCTGCCTGCCTTCAGAATTAGCCCTGCCCCTCACAGCCCTCTGTCAGGAGCCCTGGTTACTTGTCTACGGTCCCGTCTTCCTCCCAGACTGGAACTCCATGGGAGCAGGGATTTGTCTCATCTTCCCTTCTTTGTCCCCAGGTTCCCAGCCAGGGGCCTCTGGGCACAGTCAACCCGGAGGACCTGCGAACTATTTAATTGGCTTAATGAAACCCTTCCCAGCTGCCCTGTGAGATAATCGTAGTCCATCATGTATTACAGTGGGAGGCAGGATGGCAGGATGGGTTCGGGTCCTGCCTTGGGCAGCCAAGGAGCACTGTTGATAGGGTGCTGGATGTGGCTAGAAGACAAGTTCAGATCTGGCCCCAGACCCTTAATAGCTGTGATCCCCACTCCGCTCCTTTTCCCTCCCAACAAAACACAGATTGAGAGATGAAAGCTTTTGAAATAAAGAGTGGGGATGTCCAGGCTCGGGTCTCCAACCATCTGACATTTCCTCCTTTGGAGAGGAGGGGGCAGACATTGGCACAGGCATTAGTTCAAAGCAGAGTTTGGCTCCAAGCAGGCAGATGAGTCAGGCAGGCCACACCACTGACTAAAGCGGAAGGAAAAGGTCACAAACCAACAAGGGAGACAGGTTCTCAGGGAAGGTACACTTACAGGTAGGGAGGGGCCTGGCCTGACCCCTGGCATGGGGAACATAATGAGGTATTGGAGTGATGATGGACCTAATGAGTGCTGAGTACCAAACTCAGTTCTTGGGGAGACTCAGGGTACAGAAGATAACACCGTCCCTTGAGGCACTGAAGGTCTATTTGAAGAAAATGACATTAGCACAAATAATTATGATACTGAATACATACATTGCATGTGGCATTGGAGAGTTAGAAAATGTGTTGCATGAGGTGTGAGGGTTGGCATTTCCTGCCAGAGGGATCATGGATAACTTCCTAGAAGCTGGAGGACAATTGGGTTCATATTAAAGGATAGATAGGAATTCATCATGGAGGGAAGTACAAGAATGTTCATGGGGTAGGCTAGTCCAGCCAAAGCATAAAATTCATGAAAGCTCCTGGACTGAGGCTGGAGAGGCCACTGCTTGGGGAAGGCTTTACAATGCCAGGGAGAAGAATTAGGACTTTAGAGATAAACAGGAAACCCTTGGAAGTTTTTGGCAGAGTAATAACTTTACCAAATCTAAGTGCAAGTAAAATTGTTCTAAAAGCAGTCTAAAAAATAAATAATTCACAAACATTTTTTACCAAGTGCCAAGACACTGAGAGTAGAAATGATAATCCTTGCCCTCAAAAAGCTTACATTCTACAGGAAGGAGACAACAAACAAATGTATACAAAGTAGTGAAACCCAAGTTAGCTTGGGAGGAGGTGTACTAGCCATCAGAAAAGGCTTCTAAAAGGAAGCAGTTCTCGAATTGCATCTTGAAGAGGGACTCTGAGGCTGAGTTGAGGAGTGAGGCCATTCCATGTGTGTGGGGATGGCCAGTGCAAAGAGGTAGGTAGAAGGGGGAATGTCAGGTGGGAAAAAAAGAGGGAAGATCAGGTAAGCTCAGACTCAGAGTATAGGATGGGGGAAGTAAGCTGCATCAAGGCTAGAAAGGTTGGTCAGAGCCAGGTTGTGAGAGATTTTAAAAGCCAAACAGAGGAATTAATCTTTGACTTGCCTAATGCTGTGCAATTAGTGAATGCCTGAAATGATAAGCAACTGAACTCTGGTGGAGACAACCCTTGCCCCAAAACACATCATATGGTCAACTGGGAAAGACTTAGCTATTCTTAGCAATACAGTGATCCAGGCCAATTCTGAAGGACTTATTGCAAAGAATGCTATCCCCCTCCAGGGAAAGAACTGATGGAGTCTGAATGCAGATCAAAACGTACTATTTCTCATTTTATTTTTTGTGTTATTGAGGATTTTGGTTTTATATAGTATTCTCTCAACATGACCAATATAGAAATGTTTTGCATGATGATACATGTATAACCCAGAGCAAATTCATACCATCTCTAGGAAGAGGGAGGGAAGGGAGGGAGACAGTTTGGAACTTATTATTTTGGAAAACATAAGTTTAAAATTATTACATGTAATTTGGAAAATAAAATATTAAAAAGATAAAAAGCAAAGCCCACCAAAGAGGCAGAAGCATCACCATTCAGCCACTGACTGGGTAGATATGTGGATATGTGGACTGAGGGAGAGTAAGGACATGAGGTTATTGCCACAGTTGCAAACCTCAGTGACTGTCTCTTCTGCAGAAGTGGGGAAGTTGAGGAGAAGAAGAGTGAAGTTGAACTCTGTTGGGAACATGTTAAGTTTGAAATGGCTGTGAAACATCAAGTGGAGAGGTCCAGTAGTCGGCTAGAGATGTGCAGTTGAGAGACACAGAAGCTCAATATGTAGATCTGGGAATTAACTGCAAAGAGCTGATAAACCATGGAAGGTAAAGAGGCCACTGGTAGAATGGAGAAGAGATGGGGATCCACGATGGAGTTTGGGGGCTCTGATATGGATGATGAGGAGTGGGATGGAATGAGGTTATGAGTCAGATTGAGAAATGGCTGATTTTCGGTGTTGCTTTTTAATTTTGCTTTTTTAACATTCATTTTTTAAAAATTTGAGTTCCAGTTTCTCTCCCTTCTACTACTGAGAAGGCAAGCAATATGATATTAGTTATATACAAAACACATTTCCATATTAGCTATGTAGCAAAAAGCAAATTTTTTAGAGAAAAGAAAAATTTAAAAAAAAGTTTTACTCTGTTCTCATATTTAATCAGTTCTCTTGCTGGAAGTGGATAACATTTTTCATCATGAGTCTCTGGAATCACCTCGGATCTTTGTATTGAGCAGAATAGCTAGGTCTTTTCCAGGTGATAGTTACAATGTCACTGGCCCTGTGTGCAGGATTCTCCTGCTTCTGTTTGCTCCACTCTGCATGAGTTCTTATAAGTCTGCCCAGGTTTTTCTGAACTCATTGTGTTCATTATTGCTTATAGACTAACATCCACTCACATTCATTTGCCACAACTTGTTTGGGAAATGTCAGAGTTTTTGATTGAGGAATTGGAACCCTTGAGGATGATTGGTGAAGTCCAGAGGGTGACCATCCCAGGGGCCAGTGGGGTGGAGGGCAGGTGTAAATCATCCTCCCCTTGGGAGCTGGACAGGACTGATCACAGGCATGGTGGCCTCATGCTGGACTTGGCATCTAGGGTTCAAAACCTGCCTCAGACACCAGCTCCTGTGACCCTGGGAAAGTTTCTTTGTGGGTGAAATGGAGATCATCAAAGCCTCTACTTTGCAGGGTTATTGTGAGAGTCCAAGGAAGATTAAGTGCTTTGCAAACCTTAAAGTGAGGTTTGTGTGCCCATTAGCAGCTCTTATTGTATAACACACACATCACAAGTCAGTTGTATAGCAGGAGGGGGAGAAGTGCCAAGCGAGGGGATAGGCTGGGGCCATTGTGGCTTGCCTCTTGAAGGAGGGGGACTTGGAGCCTGTTCCAGAGGGAGGAGCATCCATGATAACACAGCATAGTCTGCAGAGGCACTGAGCCTCTTCAGAAAGCCCCCAGAGAGGGGTGGTCCTGTGCCAGCACAACCTGGGTTCAGAGTTAGGGGCCAGCTGCTCTTCTAGGCACACAGAGTCCACTCCGAATCCTTGGGTTCTTACACCATGTGGTGTGATGGGCCCAAAGCTTCCACACAGAAGTGGGTGTAAGCTACTTGGAGGAGTAGGAATGCCATAAGGGATTAGGGGTTCAGGGGAGGGTGTGGGTTGCCAAGGTGGTCTGTCCATGTCACACAGCCACACTGCCCTATGGCGCTGGGCAGAGCACTCTGGTGATCTGTCCAAGACTGCCTTGAAGACCCACACTGGGCCTGCCTCTCTCTCTCTCTCTCTCTCTCTCTCTCTCTCTCTCTCTCTCTCTCTCTCCCTCTCTCCCTCTCTCCCTCCCCTCCCCCTGCAGCCTGATGTTCACGAAGGCGAAGCTAGAATGTGTCTTCAAAGGCCCTGAGGAGGCTCTCGTGACCTGCAGACACATGCTCCAAACATGGCAGTCCTTGTACAACATCTCTCAGCTTGGGTAGGGTCCTGTCTACAAGGCTTGGGGGGAGGCCACGCTCAGCCGGCCCAGGGACCCCTGAGTCCCAGGGGGGAGGGAAGATGGGCGCTGCAGCCCACAGGCTGGGAGAGGAGGGAAGAAGGGACCACTCTTGTGGCACAGCAGGAAAGGGCAGCCTAGAGGGTCACTCAGGGCCTTCTGAGGTTCCACAAAAGAGTGATGGTGTAAAACTAGCCCAGGCACAAGAGGACACAAATAAAAAGATGGAGAATCCCTGAGAGAGGGAATAAGGATCACTGGCTAAGGGAGGAGGGGACCAGAGTAGGACTCTGGGAAAGGGGCATTCGAGTAGGTCTTGAAGTGGAGGTTAGGAGTTCAACAGATGGTGTTCAGGGAGGGCATACCGAGTGTAGGTCTAGGAGGAATAAAGATATGGAGGAAGGAAAGCATATGAAAAACATGGAGAAAGTTGAAGACTACAGCTGGACTAGAGGGAAGGGGCTTAAACTGGAACTCATGGACTTGTTTTTAAATATTTTGAAACCAGCATTTTAATATAATTCATTTCCTACATAATCCTATGAATTGTGTTTTAAGCACTTGAAAACATTATTCTGAAAAAGGAATCCATAGGCTTTTTCCCCAGCCTGCTAAAGGAGGTCCATGACACCATACTAGTGAAGACGCCCCAGCCTATGGTATAAGAAAAGGAAGAGTGGGAGACAGCTGGAAGGACGAGCTGGAGCCATATCGTGCTCAAGTGTTAGGCTGAGAGGTTTCATTTTATCCAAAAGGCAGTGAGGAGCTGTTGAAGGTTTTTAAAGGGGGGGGGGGGTGATGTGATGAGAGTTGTGCTTTAGAAAGATTAATCTGTCGGCAAAGTAAGGACAGATTGAGAGATGAACAGGCGGCCATTTAGGAAGCAAAATGCAGTAATTGGAGGAAGAGATAGTGAAAGCCTGATGAAGGGTGATAGCAGGTTGGAATAAAGAAGAAATATTGTGGAAGTAGAACAGATAAGACCTTTTAACTGATTGATAGGGATTGGGAGGCAATATTAAGAGGAAAGGCAAAAGTGCATTAAAAATAATAATAATAAAAAAAAGACAGAGCCATGACCATCATGTTTTTAGCATTAGAGACTTGGAGCATGTGGTGCCCTTAATAGAGAAGAATCATTGGGTTTGATGGGGAAGAGGATGAGTCTGCTTTGGGACACATTGAGTTCAAGATGCCCACAGAAAACAGCCCAGTGGCGATGTCCAGTAGGAGGGACTGTGCGTGGGCACGCACATGCTTGTATGAATGTGCAGGAATAATTGTATATGAACATTCTTTGTAGTGAGGGGGAACACTCATTTTAGTCAGTTTGCAGATGAGCAGAACTAGAGCCCAGGCCCCATTGACTAGTCTAAGATCACCCAGCAAGTTTAATGGCAGAGCTGGGACTAAAACTTGTGGCCCTGGGCACATTGCCCATGTGGTAGCAGGACTCTGCCTGGCAGTCCTGTTTCTGACCACCATGAAAGGTTGACCATTTTACCTTACCCCCCTTTTTTCCAGGGGCTCTGACAAGAATTCTAGCCTTACTGAGGTACAGGTGCCAAAGAAACAAGGTGGAATGCATTTGACCCTGCCTGATAACTACGATAATGAATCAGGTAAGAAAAATACTGAGATGAAAGCATCCTAAGCTAGGGTTGGGGGCAGGCTGGAGAGAAGGATGTTAGGTTGAAGAAGAAGATAAGAGCATCAATAAAACATTTAAAAATTCACAGAAGAAAGCAAAAGAAACTATGTAAGGACACACAAACAACCATCTTATTAAATTTCCATGCTTTAAAAAAAACATAACAAGAACAAGTTTGGGTTTCATATATAACCTTTTTTATCATTTTGTATAGGAATGTTTATTGATGATAATTTCATATTTAAAAAAAAATGTTTTAAGAGAAAAGGAACAAAACTGGCCATAGCCTCCTCTTCTTGAGCTGTTCTAATGACTGCCTTGGGAACCTCATTTGAACTGAGACATGGACAAAGGTGGTGCCCTGAGGGCACTGCCCTCACCCTCCAGTTCAGGTCTTTTTCACTTAGCCAAACTAGAAGTGGGCATCTCTGAGCACTGAGAGTTGGGATAATTTTGTTGCCATGCAATACCTGCAGCTTCAGGAGGTCTTTGGAGCCAACAAAGCAGTGCTCTGACTTCTTCCCAATTAAGGCTTGCCCAGATAGATTGATCTATCAAGATGGAAGATGAATATGGGGGTGAGATGAATAAGGGCCCACTGGGACACATGGGAGAAGTGTGTCATTCAGGAAAGAACAAGTAGTGAATTCATGGCTTGGGCTTCTTTTTGTTTCTGTGTTCAAGGCTTACTTTTCAAAATAAGATAAAACTGATTCCTAGCTCCTTGGTATGGAAAGCAAGTTATAGTAAATTTGTCGTGCACTTAGGTACTATGGAAGACTTTTTCATTAATTGAGGGTTTAAGGTAACTTAAAAACAAAAACAAAAACAACCAATAGGTTCCCATGGCAAGGAAAGTATAAGCAGGATATAATGAAATTTAGGATTTTTGCTTACTACATAGTTGTACAGAGATGCAACAACAAATAACCCCTAATGAATGGATTTCCTGAACTGCTTTGTAAACATTGACCCAGGTGGGGTTGGAGAAAGGACATCGAATGTGGAGTTAGACTTGAATTTTATCTAACATGCCTCTCTGCCCTGTAAGAACAAATCACTGAAGTTCTCTGGGCCTCACAGCAAGCATTTCTTGAGTTCTGATGGCCATTGTTAAATGAAGGCATTGGAGGAGATGACCTGTCAGGGCATCCACCCCATTTTTAAGTCTTAAAATGAGATATAAATGATCACTCACTGTGTGTGAATCTATATGCCTCTGGAATGGATTACAGTCCATCAGTAAGCATTTCCTAAGCAGCCAGTGTGTGCCAGGCCTGTGCCTGGGAGCCGGAGGTAGAAAGGCAAACAGCAGTTGTTGCCCACAAGGAGCTAAGTTGGTAGGAGAGAGAGAAGGAATATGCAGGATCCTCATGGCCTCTTCTGTCCCTTTCCCTGGCAGGCTCTTACACCGCTTCCTCCATCGCAGCATCCCGGCTGGAGGAGGCCATGTCCGAGCTGACGGTGCAGAATTCAGCCATGAAGCAAGGACCCGCACCACTGTGGAACACGCTGGAGAGGATCTGGCTCCAGGCAGGTGAGGCCCTGGCCACTGGAGAAGCTGCCCCCACCGCAGAAGGGCCCACAATGATGTGGTTGCATTGTGCTGCTTCAGCCTGCCAGCGCCAACTCCAGAGATAGGCTGGGCTATGGGCTGGCAAACTTGGGCACTTCCCCTTCTCTGAATCTCTGCCTGCTGGGCCTCCCCAATGCAGGGAGGGAGTCAGTGACATAGTTGATCACTGCTAGGAGATGCTTGAATGCCGTAAACAGCCGTCACATCACCTTTTCTCTCCAGGGAACCCAGTAGCATCCTAAGAGCCTAACTCCAGCGGGCATCAGAGAAGTGTAGTAGATTTGGGAGACTCTCTGAAATAGAGCGCATCAGGGGAGGACCACTGGCCTACGAGCCACAGAACCTGCCCTCAAGTCCTGGTTCTGCCCCTTATATGTGGAGAACACACAGATACATGACCACGGGGCAGCTCGGGGGCACAGGGAGCCCCAAGTCCAAATTCTGTCTCAGGCACTTCCTAGCTGTGTGCCCCTACACAAACTGCTTCATGACTGTTTCCTCACCTGTAAAACGGGGATGACTAGAACCTACCTTACAAGTTGTTGTGACAATCAAATGAGATAATAACTAATCATGGACTCAGCGTGGTGCCTGGCACATAGTAAGGGCTATGCAAATGCCGGCTGGCTGTTAGTACCAGCTGTTATCATTCGGGGCGAGTCCCTTTTGGCCTCAGTTTCCTTATGTGAAGATCTGTGAGAGAGCTTAGCCTGTGATGGTCTTACCCCCACAGACAGTGATCCCTGGAAGCAGTGACATTTCCAGATGTTGAGAAGGCAAGGGAATAAAATATTTTTATGTGCCTACCGTGTGCCAGGCACTGTGCCGAGCACGGTTTACAAATATTCTCTCATTCGATCTTCACAACAACCCTGGAAGGTAGGTGCTATACGTATCTCATTGTTGCTGTTAAGGAAACAAAGACAGACAGAAGGGAGGTGACTTGGCCAGGGTCACAGCTAGCGTCTGAGGTCCCCGGCCCCAGCTCCTCTATCCACTGCACACCAGCTGCCTCTGTTGAGGCTAGGACTGGCAGGGGAGGTGGGGCAGGCAGGTGTCAGTGGGCATTTTTAAGTGTTTTTTACACTGGGCACAGTTCAGAGAATACAAAGACAACAACGACATGCTCCCTGCACCCAAGGAGCTGGCACACACAGTATGTTCCGAACAGATGCCTTTCAGTGGGGGGCCAGTGTGGGCCTTGGGCCGAGGTAGCCCTGAGCTGAGTGGAAGCCAGCCGGCCATCGTAAGAGGCTGATGCAAAGGAGTCCTTTATTCCTGGCATGGGAGATGGGGTGTCCTGGGTGAGGAGCAGATGGGGCAGCTCCTCTGGACTCGTGCAGGGGAGGGACGGAAGGAGCACTGGAAGGGCCTTTGGAGGAGCCCCAGCCCAAGGCAGGGCATTTGTATTGGATTCTGGGGGCAGAAGGAAACTGGAGCTTCTGGCCCAGGGGAACGGTCTGTGCACACCCCTATGTGAGGACCCCAGCTTGGGCAGGCCGTCGTGGCAGGACTGGCTGGCCAGCAAACCCGATCGATGGAATGCCGGGCCCTGCACCAGCACTCTTGAAATGGAAGTACGGCCTCACTTTCCACAAGGAGGTTTGACCTGGACAAGCCTTACTGTTCCCCACAAGAGGCCAAACACTCGGATGGGCCAGGGACTGGGGGGAAGGTCAAAGGCCCTTTGGAAACCTAGGGCCCAGGCATCGGTCATTGTTCTCCCTCCCGGAACCTGGCCCTCAGGAGTCTCCTTGCCAGCGGTCTGCCAGCCAGAGGGAAGGGAAGTCGGCCTGAGTCTGCAACATGAATGGCGGCAGGGTTTGGCACAAGGAGGATTATCCCTCCTCAGTCTTATGTCTGAGTTCAGACTCTCTAGGGAACATTTAGTTTTGAGTCCACTTTGCCCCAATGGCCTTTCCTTCACCCCTTTCACCCTTTCTCTAATCTAATCTGACAAGCATTTATGAGGGATCTGCTCTATGCAAGGCTCTGAATACACTGAGTAGGGTCTGCCCTCAAAAAGTTTCTCCTCCAGGATATCCCCCAGGAATTCTCCACCCACCCCATCCCCTGAACCCCTGCCCAGCCCCCCTTCCCTTTCGCTCCTCAGGAAGGGTGGCTCTAGGCTGGGGTTTGGGGTGGGTGCTACTTCCAGGGTCATTAACGAGTCTAGTATCTGAGAGGGCGGGCACTGCTGCCACATTCCTACCCCAGCCCTGGGAGATTGGGAGAGCCCTCTTCTTCCTCCCGATGCTCAGGCACTGCTCTGTATGGATGGGGAGGGGAGAGAAGACTCGGTCCTCCCCGTTAGAGGCTGGCACCACTGATCCCTATGAGTCCTAAAAGCTTAACATGTTCCAGCTGGTGGGAAGATCTTCGGGCAGGGCTCTGGGAACTGGGAAAAGAGCTAGGGCTCTGGCTGTAGTTCATATTTGTTTTAAAAATAGCCCCAAGGGGAGGGTCTCCCTCTCTGTCCCTCCTCTTTCCCCACTTTCTCTCCCTCCTTCCTGTCTTCTCTCAGTCCTTTCTACCTTCTCTCTTGCCTTCCTTTCCTCCTCTGCTCCCTTTCTCCTCTTTACTCTCCTGACTCCTTACTCTCTCGCCTCCCATTTATAGCCTGTTCCCTCTCCCTCCTCTCATTCTTTCCCTTCTTACCCTTTCTTTCTAGGTTTAAGAAAGAGGGAGTCTGCCCTTCTTCAGGACTCTTAGCTAGTATACTGCCACTTCCCTTTTTGCTCTTCTTCCCTTTTTCCTATCCCTTCCTCCTGTCTCTCTGCCTCCTTTCTCTTATATCCCTTCCCCACTTCCTCCATTTTCCTGTCCCTTACCTCTCCCATCTTGTCTGGTTCCCTATTCTTCCCTCTCTCCTCTGACTCTCCTTTCACTCTGCCCCTCCTTTCTCTTTCTTCCCTTTCCATCCCCTTTCCCTCCTCCTCTCTCTTCTTAGCTTCCTTCCCTCTTGTTCTGCTTTCTTCTCTCTCTTTCCTCCCTTCTCCTTTCTTCCCTCTCCTGCCTTCCACTCTTGTCTCTCTTTTCCTTCTCTCCCTCTTCTTCTCTTCCCTTCCTCTCCTACTCCTTTCCCTCCTTCTCCCTTCCTCTTCTCTGTCTCCCTGTCCTCATTTCCTCCCTTCTCTCTCTTCCCCGTCCCACATTCTTTGGTGTACACCTCTCAGTTCCATGCTGACTTGTCAGAGGGGGAGCAGTGTTTGTTCCCAGTCAGTGCTGGATCTCCATTTGAAGGGCCAGAGCCAGCTGGTTACACAAGTGCCAGCCCTGGCCTTGGGCATTATTCAGCCTTGACAAAGGCCCTTTCGTGCCCCACCTCAGATGCAGCTCCTGATCTCGCTGACCACTCTCCTGTCCATGTTGTTTGGATGTTGGTATTTTCTGGGGCAGCCTGTGGATGGGCACCCCTGTGGCAAGCCTGGCTTGTGTAAATGGACTGCCTCTCTCCTTAGCTCACATTTAGTACCACAGCAGGGCAGCCTCTCACACCAGGGGAAGCCTGTTCCCTAATGACACATCTGGAGTGAATGAATCTGTAAGGCTGTCTCTAGTCTGACCTGTTACCCTAGAATTGTCAGGGCTATATGGAAAGCAGGCCCAAGGCCCAGAGAGATCTGAGGCCCGCCTTAACCAAAGGGAAGGTAGAGACGTTCCCCATTTGGACTTCACCCACCTCCTGGGAATGAGGGGGTTCGGATGAGATGGGGAAGAGAGGCAATGAGAGCCATAGTACTGCCAAGGAAACTGAGACCTGTTCATTGTGGAGGTCCAGACAAGGCTTGCTAAGAAAATCTAATAAATGAAAATTCCCAAATAACTCAAAGAAGCATATATTTTCCATTTGCTGAGGCAGCTTGCTGAGAGGGAGACATTGAGGGAGATCCTCTCGCACGCAGGGAGAGCAAAGGAGGAAGAGAGGCAGAAAGATGGGCCAATGAGAAGAGTAGGCCAGGGGAAAATGAGAAGGGCGCAGGGAGGAAGAAAAGAGGAAGAGAGACAGGAAGGACAAAGTGATGAAGCCTTGTTGGAAAAGCTTAGAAAGAACACAGGCTGGCAGGAAGAAGAACCTCTGCCTTTTCCAAAAATGAGAGGTGCCGAGCTCCCATTTTGCTGAAATGAAGGGTAATTTTAAATGGCAGTGGGATAATCATCTCCCTTCCCTGCCCCTGGGGGGAGGAAAAGGCCTCCCAAACCTGGATGGGAGCAGTCAAGTTGGAGAGTGAACAGTGCCCGCCTCAGGGCAGGCGCTGGCTTCTTAGGGATCACCATGTTTGGTAGTGCTGGGAGCCAGCCGGGGAAGCCATGCGGGGCAGAGGTGGGGGAGGAAGCCCAGCTCTCCCAACAGCCCCAGGCTCGTCGCTTTACTTGCCCAGCTTGGGTGTTTGGCCTGCTTTGGCAGGATGCGCCAATAGGTAGCCCCATACCACAGGCCCTCTGGGAATGAGGGCACAGAAGAGGCTGGGGATGGTCCCCTCCAGAGGCAGAGCCTGTGCCCGACCTGTGTGTTGATTTTGCAGTAAGCCCCAGGAAGGCAGGGAGTGTGAGTGTGCCAACAGTCCCTCACTCCACAAAGGCGGGATGCAGAGTTCCAGCCTGGCTGGAGAGGACATGCAGCCTCCACAGGATGCTTTTTAGTAGCCCTGGGAACCTGACACCCAGCACACTGCCCAAGAGCCCTGCCATGGATCTGTTTGGCCCCTGGGCCCCTTCTCCCCTTCTCCAAATAACGTATAGGTGAGATAAAGAGGAAGGGAAGACATCATGGGTTTCCCAGCCAAGTTCCTGGGCCCCGCAGGGGTCAATGGGGTAAAGAACCTTGACTCTCACTCACTGTCCAGTAAGCACAACCCCTTACAGATTTGGAAATTCAGCCACTGAAAGGCTCCCCACCTTCAGAGGATGGACCCTTCAGTGCATCAGGCACATGAGCCCCTGGAGCTGACTCTGGAAGCTTATGGAGGGGCCAGCTTCAGTTTTGGTTTAGTTTAACAGAAAGGTGTGGGTTCTTCCAGGACTGCACATTAACTAGTCCAGGTGACTGGGCCAGGGCAAAATGAGAGCAGGACTCGTTAGCCTGGGAAGCTTTGGGAAGCTCCAGAATTTGGCAAGACCCCAGGTTCAATTCTAGAGTTAAGTTTGTTTATTTTATCTTCTTTCCCTGTCAGGAAAGCCTTTTAAAAATAAAATAAGTCCTCTGTCTGGCCTTCATCCCAGCAGCATTAAAAGGAGTGAGTTCGTGCTCAGACTTTAAGAATCTAAGGGGAACTGGAGGGTCCTGGAGACCAGAAATGGTCTGGTGGCAGCAGCAGAGAGAGATCTATTCTAATGATGACTAACTGTGGGGCCATGGGCAAGTCAATTTACCTGAGCCTTGATTTCCTTGTCTGAAAAATGAAGATAATTCTGCCTGTGGCATCTACTTTATGGGCCAATAACCTTGAAAGAAGCATACAAGGTGCTCTAAAATTCTTGGTGTCATTTTAAGCTTTAATAGTTTTTAAACTGTCCACAAACCTTGAATACCTTTTAGAAACAGTAGTAGGCAGCTATGTTGCCTTATGATTAGAATACTGAACTTAGAGCCAGGAAGATTTGAGTTTGAATCCTGCTTCTTATATCTGTTAACCAGGTGTCACTGAACCCTCTTCACTCTTCAAGTGTAAATTGGGGATAATAATAGTATCAGCCTTCCAGAGTAGTTGTGAGGGTCAAATGAGATGATGTACATAAAGGACTTTATGTGCCATAAAATATTAAGTAAATGTTAGTTATTATTGTTAAGGATTAGCTTTTATTTTAGACACTCCACAACCCCATTTTTGGATTACCAGGCACTTACAAGTCAAATGAGGCAGAGAATAGGAAAGAGAAGTCTGGGTGGTCCTGAGCCCAGATGGACTCCTTTCTACCTTGGCCTCATTTCCTCACAGACCTCGTCTTCTTTGAGGCAAGCTGAGCCCCTTCAGGGGCTGTTTTCTAGGCACTGGGTAGAAGAGGAGGAGAAGGAGGGAGGGAGAGACCAAGAGAGAGTGTTATTGGAGCTGACAAAGTGCTTCAAGCAAGGGGCAGCGACTTTCCAGCAATGGCAGGATGGAACGGAATGAAGTTCTGAACTCAGGATGTTTGACTCCAAATTCATTAAGACATGGCGGCCACATCTTCAGAAGTCCAAGGGCAGAAGGCTCTGGAAGGCTAGGCCTTGGGCTCCACAAGACTACTGTGGACAGCCAAGGGCAGTGGTGTGTTGTGGCTCTTATTTCTGAGATTAACTACTAAGAACCCTCTGTCCTTCTCTAATGTTCAGTCTCTCGCTATCATGATTACTACATGCACTATCTGAATTCTTTGGAGAGATTTCTCCACCTCCTCATACCTGAAGGAAAAACTGAGTCACAACAATCTGAGGTGGCTAGATGGGATAGAGTTCCAGGCCTGGAGTTGGGAAGACCTGAGTTCAAGTCCAGCCTCAGACGCTTGCTAGCTGGTGACCTTGGGCACATCACTTTACCCCATTTGCCTCAGTTCCCTGTCTGTAAAATAAGCTGGAGAAGGAAATAGGAACAAAGGAAACTTTGTTCCAAGAAAACCTCAAATGGGGTTACAAAGAGTCAGACATGACTGAAGTGACTGAACAACCACCAAAATAAATACACCAGGGCAGGGTATTATTCTTGTTGTGCCCAGGGCACAGCCTAGCCCAGCCCTGGGCACATGGTAGGTGTTGTGGGAAGCAGGTCACTGCTCCATACAGGTCTCCAGGCACTAGGAGTGGAGAAGCTGTTTGCCTCTGGGGATTAGCAGCAAAGGAAATGCCAGCCAGATCCACCCCAAGGGCAGAAGGAGCCTCTGGGGTTTCCCCAGGGGGCTGAAGACCCCAAGCCAGTGCTTGGCTTACTACCATCACCCAGAAGCCATTCTAGGCCGGATGTGACCTCCATGCTGAGCCTCCCACAGCTGTGGGCCAGTGGTGGTGTACACAGGATTCCTGCCGTGGTCAGAAGACTCGGGGAGCCAGGCGGCCAGCTTGCTTGGAGTGACCTCGGAGCGACTTTCCCTGCCCAGGCCCTGTCCTGGCTCTGTTGCAGGAGGCTATACAGGAACCCTGCTTTTTCATGTGTTTCCTTTTCTTAACCCCTTTACACATTTCATTATTTCCAGCCTTCTCCTGCGCATCCCAGGGACTGTATTTTCAGCTGGTTTCAGTCATTTTTATTGCGCCATCCACCTGCCCCAGCATCCCCTGGCACTGGCGGGTGGCAGAATGCACGGAGGGCTTCCTTAAGTCTTTCTCCTGGCGGCCTGCAATACAAAGGACTCATCTCTTCATGGCCATCTCCATCTCTTTCCAAGAGCTTTTCCTAAATGTGCCTGGCAGCGGCTCTCGTCTGACTTGGAAGCAGAAGTCACCGGCCCATGACCCTTGATCCAAGAGGGCTTGTGGTCATCAGGTCGTGGACTTAGGCCAATAGCTAGCATCTGTGTGGTGCCCAGAGGTTTGCTCCGCATGGAGGATCTCTGGGTTTCCTCACCACAAGCCTGGGGCAGGATGCTGTTATCTTCCTTTTTACAGATGAGGAAACCGAGGCCCAGAGAGATCTGGCTTGTCCAGAGTCACACAGCTAGTAGGCAGGATTTGTACCAGGCCTCCTTTGACAGGTGAGGAAGCTGACACCCAGAGGGGTTGAAAGATTTGCCTGATATCAGGGCAGTGAGGCTGGTGTCTCCAGGGATCGCCGCTCTTCCCTTGGGCTGTAGCTGAGAGGAGAGAAGGGTCAGGCAGGCCCTGCCACAGAGATCTTGTCCTACCTTTAGTGGCTCTTCCTGGCCCTTCCCAGAGCCCTGGCCAGACGGTGCCCGGGCTCGCTGCGCCATCCAGGTCCCTTCTTTGGAGCACAGGCGGGATCCCATCGCCCATCCTTCTCAAGACGTTCCCGGGGCTCCCCAGCACTTTGCACCCGCTCCTTGGTGCTTCACAAATTGATTTTTGGGCTATTCCTTTTTCCTTTTTTTTAAATGCACATAAAAATAGTTTTTTAACAATTGTTTTCGGACCTATGGCGATCCCAATTCTCCTCATTCCTCCCTCTCCTAGATGGTAAATAATCTGTCGTGGGTTATTCCAGTGCTGTCGTACAACACATTCCCGTATTCCTCGTGGTAGGCATGTGCAAAGCAAGTGCTTTCTTTATCAGTGATTGTGGAAGCGTGGCCTGGGCCTCCCCCGATCTGGACCCCCACCATGAAACAGAAGACCAAGTGGGAAGGCCGCTGCCCCGCCGTGGGAGAGCGCTCACAGCTGGGGAAGGCTTCACTGAGGTGTGGGGAAAGATTAGCCTCTGGGACTCCAGCCGTGCCCCAGAGCCGCCCACCTCCCACCCCCAGCCAGCCTCTCGAGCCTGGAGAGACTTGCCAAGGAGCCGACCCAGGCAGACGTGCACAAGGGATAGGATAAAAACAGAAACAACGCCATTTGGCCACTGTGAGGTCTGTCTGTGGGCGACTGAGAGCAAGGACGGCCTGGTGCCCAAGCAGGGCACCTCCGAGGGCTGAGCGCACGCCGACACCACGGGGGACCCCTGGGTTCACACAGATGTCTCCCTAAACTGCGGGGCTGCTCTGGCGGGTTATGTTGTCATTAGTCTACGGACTCTCGTAGAGCTCCACAGTGTCTCCCTTGATGGGAAAGGGAGGGAGGGACAAGCATTTATGAAGGCCCTACTGTGTGCCAGGCACTGTGCTAAGGGCAAAGCAAGGGGGGCCTGGGGGTTGCTGCTATTATTATACAGATGAGGAAACAGAGGCAGACTGACATTAGGTGACTAGCGCAGGGTCACACAGCTGGGATGTGTCCGAGACCAGAGCTGAACTCTGAACCCTGATAGAATGTGGCCTTGTCGAGGCCAAGGATGGTTTCATTTTTGTCCTGTCGCAGGGGCTTAATAAGCACTCGTCCCCCGGCCCCCAGCTACGGTTGTAACGTCCACGGGAGCCCAGGAGGGCAGGGACGGACTGTGGCAAAGGCTTATTTCAGCCCTCTTGACATTGTTCATTGGCAGAGCTTTCACAGGCTATTCCATGGTTCATTCTGTCAACAGGGGCTTGTTTGGGGTCGGGTCAACCTCCTGGGTGAAGGAAAGAGCGATCCTCAGGGGAGCCCACGGGAGGGAGCGCGTGTCCCCCAGCTCTCCTCTCCAGCAGGGGTGTCACCATGCTATGGGAGCTGGGGGATTCCTAGAGACATGGAAACAGTCAGGCCTCTGGGCAGGCCCGGCGCCCCCTCCAAAAATCTCTCCATTTATCTCTTTTGGTAGCTAAACTTTTCATGGAGCAGCGGCACCTCAAAGAAGCACGCTTCTGCATCCAGGAGGCGTCGAGCCTCTTCCCCACATCTTATTATGTGATCTACATGCGGGGGAGACTGGAAGAGATGAAAGGCAATTTGGAGGAGGCGAAGCAACTGTATGATGAAGCCTTGACCGTGAATCCTAATGGGGTGAAAATCATGCACAGCCTGGTAAGTCTATGGAGCCACGCTCCCTGCCTGCTCTTTTCTGCCCTTCCTCCAGGGCTCTGGAGCCTGCCTCTGGACCTTTCTGAGGAGGTCTGGGGGCCTGGGCTAGAGGCTCTCTGGTCCAGCAGCTGGCACTGTCATTTCCCGTATTCACTTTGAGATTGAGATTCTTTTTTTTTTTTTTAAACCTTTCTGTTTTAGAATCACTACTGTGTATTGGTTCCAAGGCAGAAGAGCAGTAAGGGCTAGGCAGGCAGTAGGGGTTAAGTGACTTGCCCAGGGTCACACAACTGGGAAGTATCTGCCTGGGATCTCCCATGCTTCAGGCCTGGCTCTCAATCCACAGAGGTACCCAGCTGCTCCCAAGGTTGATTTTCGTGACAGTTAAAGCCAAGCCCTTGTATTTTCTGGGGCAGCAGGCCCAAACCTTCTTTCCAGTTCATAACACAATAGGCAGTGTTCACTCCTTTAAGTGGGCGCCTCACTTCCTCTCCTGCCAACATTCTCTTTCTGGCTATGGACCTGGAATGGAACAACAAGGCAGTTTGGGACACTAGAAGTCATTCTTTTTCTCTGGAATCCCCTAGGCTACAGCAGGGTCCTGAGGTTTGGTCTGTAAAGTGGTTGGGTGATAAGTTACTTCATCATTAGAGCTTGGCCAATCCTCAGTTGGAGCCTAGAGTGCTAGGGCTGAAGGGGCCTGAGAGGCCCTCCCCACTTTATAGATGAGGAGACTGAGGTTCAGGAGGTGCTGACACATACACGGTCCCGCAGGGAGTGGAGGACCCGAGGCTTCTCACTTGTTGCTGGCCAGGTAAGAACTTGGATGTCATCCATACTGCCGTGGTCTGAGCTTTTTCTTGCTATAGCCTAGAGGATTTCAGCAGAACCCAGTGCCCCCCGCCAGCATGGGAGAAGGTGGGCCTGGGCAGGGGGCCTAATAGCTCCTTCAGGGCTCAGAATGGCCGCTGGAGGCATCAGAATGCCAGGCGTCCAGGAGGAGCTGGCCCCATGGGCCCTCACCGAGCAGGCACTCCCCGGGGTCCTGGCGGGCAGCGGCCGAGGAGCCAGCCCTGGCCAGAGAGAGGTGTGAGAGTCACAGCGGGGCGGAGGGTCAGGAGGCTGAGGCGTTAGCTCTGGCTCCATTGCAGAAGCCTCCTCGGCCTTGCTTCCATCACCTTCCACGGATGCGCATGGCTTTGGGGATAAGGAAGCTTTCCCCATCGCTTACCAGGATTGTTGTAGAGGAGCAAAGACAGCAAAACGATGAGAAAAGTGGAGAGCACCAGCCATCCAGAAGGGCTTGATACCCAGGAGAGTTGTTCAGGAGCCTGCAGTCTGGGGTGTTCAGAATTCTCTTCCTTGATTTCCATGGGAACCTGGCAGGGCCTGGAAAAGAGAACCCCAGCCCCCTTGATTCTGGCACCATAGCTTAGGCACGAGTTAGAGGCCACGGGGATCTGTCCTCTGGTCTGCTGCCCCTCACATCCATGCCCATTTCTGTCACGGCTTGCTCACCCTCCTTCCCACCCTCAGGCTTGAGCCTGAATAGGGAGAGCTGGAATGTGGGTGCTGCCGTGTGCCGAGGCCGGGGAGGTGAACATTTCACAGTATTTATGGAGGCGAGCCTCTCCTCTCAACTCTGGAGCAGGCAACGCCCAGAGAAAGCCCATAATAAGGACAATTTGGAGGTAACAAGGCACTGTCTTTCAACTCTCCTTATTCTCGTTTGTCGCTATCTTCAAGGAGTTGGAGTTCTTTTCCAGGGGAGGTCTCCATGGTAACAGAATCCCCATCCCTAGCAGCTCCGCTCCCTGCAGACAGCTTCCGGAGCAGCCTCCTTTTGGTGTCTGGGCACCTAGATTTAAGAGAACTATAAAGAGATCGCAGGATCGGGCCCAGCCGTCTCGAAGGGGAGTGCAAAGAGTGGTTTCCCCACCATCCCCAGCCTCTACGCCCCCTTCTGCCTCCCACCCTTTCAGCCTCTCAGTGTGTCCACTGGAGAACGAATGGATGAGACGTGCCCGGCCTCCACTGGCCTCCACTTGGCCCTAGGCTGAGTACTCTCTCTGCTGGGTATTGGACAGGCAATCACGGTTCTTGTCTGACTCTGCCTTGCTGGCTGCTCTTGCACAAGAGCCTTCTCCCTGCGGGTGCCTCAGGGCCTTCCTCTTTAAAATGGGAAGAGAAGCCTCCATATCACACCTGCTCTCATCTGCAGGAAAGCTTTTTGGGAAGTATAAAGGATCTGGGCCGACCCTGGAGCAGCTTCCGAGCTCAGCCACAGCTGAACACGCTGACCTCGACGTAGTAATGTCATTGTGGTCCTTTTGGAGGGCACAGCCAGCCACAAAGTATGGTCCTGTCGGGAACAGAACCAGTCAGGCTCCCGGCGCCCGGGAGGCCCTGGTGGGTGCAAGGCACCGAGGACACAGAGGAAAGGGAAAAACGCAGGCCCCGAGGCCTTCAGGAGCTCCCCCTGTCCCAGAGAACGTAACTGCAGACGGCTGGATTACACGCACGATCATACGGACAGAGCAGGGAGCGGAAGGCTGTCTTAGGGGAGTCTAGTAGCCGGGGCTCCCAGAGAAGGGAGGGGAGCCCTCAGAGAGAAGGCCCTGGGACGGGCCAAGGAGCATCCCTGGCCGGCACACCAGGATGAGAGAGGGCAACCTGGCAAGGCTGGCAGAGGCCAGAAGGAAATGCTCGTCTCATCCTGGACAAACTAGGGAGCCCCTGGCCTTTGTGAGAAGGAGGGTGCCACAGTCAAACCTTTTCGGGAAAATCACGTTGGCTGCTGAGTGGAGTGTGTATTGGATGGGAAGGCAAGAAGCCCGAAGACCCAGTTTTAGTGCAGGAGAGAAGGAGGGTCTCTGCTGGGCTTGTGGCTCTGCGCAGGGAGCGAAGGAGACCCAGCTGAGAAAGTACAGACAGACTTTGGCCAGGCGTGTGCAGCGTGACTGTGAGGAGGGGGCCTGCATGGCTGGGGTCAGACTAGGGTAGTAGCACCCCTGGGGTGGCTGAGCCTCACCGTGAGGCCACAGGCCTCGGGTGCACGTGTGCCTCACTAAACTGCCAGGACAGTCTGCTGGCCCGTGTACATACGGCGTACATGTTGCCTCCCGACAGAGGAGGCTTGGCGAGGGCCGGCGTTGGGTCGCAGCCCCTAGCCCAGGGGCCAGCACATAGAGGGGCTTACAAATGGGGCGCCATAGGCCTGTGACTTTCAGAAAGATTCCGCGTCCGTCCGGTGAGGCCGGCCCATGTCCCCTGTCCCCCACACTTGGGGAGACCTTCAGGAAGGGGATCCCACCCCCGCCCCACAGCTTGCCATCCTTAGGGACGAGGAGGCCTCTCTGCAGTGTCAGCCCACTGCCCGCAGAGGGGCCCGCGGAGGCCTGGCGAGCCTTCCTGTCCCGTATGGGTGCTTCCACTCCTCCAGCCTTCTTTTCTCCTGAATCACTTCTCGTGGCAGGCACTCCAGACCCTTCCTGGACTGGTTGCCCCAGAGCCTGGAGGCAGAGAACTTGCTTGGCCCACGCAGCCCTCCCCGGCTTAGTATTCTGTCACATGATGGGGCGCCATGAAGGAATGGAGCAGGCCACCATTTTGACCTCTTCGGCTTCCGTTGATTTAATCTCTAAAATGAGGGTAATAATAGCAACTTCCTCCTATTAGGGGTGTCGCCAGGACCAAACGCCATGATACAAAGAGGGCCCTGCCAACTCAAAGTGTTGTCTGATGCTCGTCCTCTGTAGGGATGAGTGCTTCATGGGCACATTCCCTGTTCTGGGAAATAGCTAGACTTTGGGCTTGTGAGAAGTGAGAATAATAAAGATTCCTCTTCTTAAACCCTTACCCTCCGTCTTAGAATCAATGGCGGGCATTGGTTCCAAGGCCGAAGAACAGAAAGGGCTAAGGAAATGAGGGTTAAGTGACTCACCCACGGTCATACTGCTAGGAAGTATATGAGGCCAGATTTGAACCCAGGACCTCCAGATTTGGCCTCCAGGCCTGACTGTCAATTCCCTGAGCCCCCTTGCTGCCCCACAGTGATTCCTTTTAGACTTAACCTTTTGAGGCATCAGGTCCTTTCCCGCTTGCCACGTGTCCCTTCTCTCTCTCCTTCGGCTTTATGCATGTCTTTTTCCTCTTGGTCCCCATCATGGAACCAGCCCCTGATGGCAAGGCTAGGCTCGCTCCCCCTAAATCATGGTGAGAGCACCCCAGGCCGTGAGATCTCCCCCGCGTCCCCTGAGGACACAGCTGCGCCTTTTCTCTACAAGGGCAGAAAGCTGTGGGATTCGGAGCAGGGTAAAGAGGCCGCCTTGACAAACTAAAGTGAGACTAGCGCTCCGGGGCTGGCATCACATGCGGTAAGTCCTCAGAGAGGAGGCCCTCATTCCATGGGCCCCTGCCTTAGCTTCATGGTGGCCCCCACTTGGGCAGGCAGGAGGGGAGGAGCCGGAGGCAGTCACGGGGCACTGCAGAGCTCGCTGCCTGGCTGCTGGGGAAGGGACGGAGGGCCGCTTCTCAGTCAGCCGCCTGTATGGGCTCCCCTTTCCCTCGGGCCGCAGGCGCTCTCTTCTCTGCCCTTTGCAGTGTGAGTCCCTGGCTCAGAAGGGCTCAGGGGATCGGGTTGTGGAAGCAGCTTTAGCAGCACCCTGCATCGTGCCGGCCAGTTCCTTCGGGGGAGGGATTCGTGTTTCCAAGTATTGCTCTCTCGTGTTCCTCCCCAAGTTAGACTCCATGATACCCAGTTATCTTGGGGACCCCAGAGAACTTCTATGTCTAAAATCCCAGGAGCCAGACTTGTTCTCTGGTTCAACCAGAAAGCCCCCCTCTCCCGCCCAGGGCCACAGGCCGGCCCTTCATGCCTGGACAAGTCAGCCCAGCAGTGCCCATCCCTGAGGGCCCATGGGCCCCGGTGCTGTGCAGGCTTTAGGGTGCCAAGGGAAAAGGCCTTCCCTACCCTCGGGAACTCATAGGTTAATGGGGAAGGCAAACAGCTTTGTACAGAAGTATATGGAGTGATCTCAGAGGAGAGGCAAGAACATGAAGAGGAATTAAAGAGCCACCAGCTGGCTCAGTGGATAGAGCCAGGCCTGCAAACCGGAGGATCTTCAGATCTGGCCTTGGGCACTTCCCAGCTGGTGGCCCTGAGCGAGTCATTTATCCTGTGGCCTAGCCCTCAGTGCTCTTCTGCTTGGGAACAGACACTCAATATCGATTCCAAGAAAGGGTCTTAAAATAAAAAAAGGGGGGGATGATGTCACAGAAGGTCCAAAGGGAAATTGTGGGGAAGGGCTTGCTTTCCTCCCATGCCCTCTGGCCACTTAACCTGGGATGAGGACCAGGGAGAGAGGGGCCTGGGCGCCCCCATCTTCACCCCCTTCCTGCTGTTCAGACGGCACCTGAGTGGGTGTGTCCAGAGATGAGCAGAGCCGCTGCCCCATCTCCCCTCACTGGGAGCCTTCTGGAGGCACGCTGCGCCCGGGGAGGAGGCCCTTTGGGATTTACAGAGCCCCTCCCCACAGCCACCCGACAAGGACCCAAGTACACTCAGACCAGTTTCACAGAGGAGGAACCAGGAGCTGACAGCCACCTTGCCCCCAGGGCTCTTATTGGGTGCCGGACCCCTGGCTCAGCTGGGAAGGATGCTGTGGCCACAAAGAGCTTCTTCTGAGTTGGGCTATGGATGGCGACAATCACAGAGCATTCAGGGGGGTGCTGGAGGATGCTCTCTGCACTGGTTAGGCCCTCTGAGGCCTCAGCCAAGACTGTGCTTAGAGAGTCTTCATGAATTTGCCAAATGGAAAGTTTGGGCCTGGTGGGGGGGAAGGAGGATTCCCTAATACTCAGAATTGTCTTAAAGCAGAGGGGGCTCCTTCAGGAGGCAGCAAGTTCCTGCTCACTGGATATCTTGGAGAGAAGCGAATAGTGGCTTGTCCAGTGAGCCCCAGTGGGGTGTTCCTTTCACGTACAGTTAGCCAAGGGTAGCTGAGGGTCCTTCCGGGCGGTCTGGCTCCAGCCCACCCTTGCAGACTAATCCTCTCTTAGTGCTGTGGCCATGCCAACCTCCTCGCTCGCTGCATTCCCCCTTGGCATAAGCTTCCTGGCCTCCATGCCTGGCCTTTCCTTCAGCCTCCTCCACCATCATAGGGTGTGCCACCCCCGCCACAGAACACAAGCCCCCTGAAACCAGGAATGCTTCATTTTGGTTTGTGCACAAAAGTAGACCCTGAAGGAAATAAGGAAGTCGAACCTGTCACCGAGGCTTCTGGGGAAATGAGAGCTGGCTTTGGGTAGAGAGAGGGCCGTCCTGTGCTCCAGAGAGTAGACCTGCCAGGTGGGCTTGGACCAGAAGGCAGACTCCGAAGCCACGAGAGCCAGGCGTGGAGAGAGGCCTTCCCAAAACGCAGAGCTGCCCCAAGAGGGCTTAGACAGAGCCTGAACGACTTCGAGAGGATTCTCGTGCAGGTGAAAGTTAGAGCAGCTGAGCCCCAAGGATTCCCCCGCCCCACTCCTGGGGTCTGATGGGTTAGATGGAAGGACATAGCGGGCTCCAGCTTAGGAGGTAGGAGTTCATGCCCATTCAGGGTTTGGGCAGCTTGGTGCCAGCTTGGAGGAGCTCCATACACCAAAGCATGGAGCTTTAAAAGAGGAACAAAGGATGAATTTCTCTGATTAAAAAAAAAAGAATTTAAAAAAACCAACTTCTAATTATTACGTGGGTCGGTATTGCAGGAGCCAGTTTGAGATTTTTGTCGATAATTGAGATCCTAAGAGGTGGCCATCTTTGTATTTCCGTTCTTTTTTTAAACCCCTATAGCTGTTTGGTAATTGGGTAGGAGGTAGGAGAAGAAAAATTTCTATCAGTGATCGTTACATATAATTTAGGGTTCATTTGTGGTCCATTAATTTTTGATGACAATAAATCACTTCTGATTAATTCTATAAACAGCAAAAAATGAGAATGGATTTTAACAGCCCCCGCCTGAGTCGTAAGCCATCCTGTAATCTCCAGGACTCAGGCCCTTTGATTTCACGCTCTCCCAGGTATACTGGGTCATGGAGCAGACAGTCTGGAATCCTGTCTAGGCCTGGGCAGAACTGTGAGGCTGCCTCAGACACCTTCCTTTCCTTGTTCCCCTGGGTCTCGGTGGCCATGGCTCCACCATAACATGGCATAAAGAGGGCTGGATTTGGGGGTCAGAGGCTAGCTAGATCCTAGCTCGCTTCCTTCCTCTCTGACTTCAGCCACTTAAGGCAAGGTGGAGGGCCCTCTCTGAGACGGTGCTCCAGTGGGTGATGGCAGCTGGCGGGGCCTGAAGGGACTGATCCTCACCCACTGGGCACTGGCACTTTCATAGAGAGCTTGTAGAGGCTGAAAAGCCCAGAACCCTAAAGTGGTGCCTTTGTGACGGTGAAATTTCAGGAACTCCCTCCCTCTGCAGGAGCTGCTGGAGAGGCATTTTGTGGCAGGAGCACGTAGGGGAACCCCAGTTTCTCTGAGATCAAGCCAGCCCTAAGAAAGCCGAGGGCTGTAGACCCAGTCAGTCATTCCCTGAAAGGTCACATAAACTTCTTTCTCTCTTCCTGCCTGTCACGGGAGTAGATGCCTTCAGAGGGAGGCAGCTGTGTGACCCTGGGCAAGTCACTAAACTCCCATTGCCTAGCCCTTACTTACCTGTCTTAGAATTGTTTCTTGGTCAGAAAATAAGGCTTTAGGGATGGTATCTAAGAGACCTGAGGGCTGGGCCTCATGGGGCCCACATGTTCCTTCTGCACCGTGGAAACCAAGGGTTTCCTCTCCCCAACTGTAAACTGAGCCCTTGTGAGTTCCCTTGTACCCCCAGCTGGGCCCCATATAAAAAATGTACCCCGGCCTCGTCTTCTGTGTCTGCCCGCCTTCCTCCCCCAGGCCTGAATCGTTACATACAACTGCCTGGAATCAAACTTTCCCCGCAGACCACGTAGGTGGCTGCCTACACGCAGCGAGGCTCTCCTGCCCCCATCCCTCTGGCAGGCGTCTCCCCTGGGGGGCTGGGAAGGCAAAGGGTACATCCCCAAGTCTTCAGAGGGCCTCTCCTGGGACCCCGAGCCAGGAGTCTGGAAAATGCATCCTACGTAGGGCCCTGCTGAGGACTCTTCTTCTTGCGGGGGGCCTGGTTTTATTTCACTTTTACTGTGGATTTCATGGACCCAGACTCAGGTTTAAAAAGGAATTCCAAAGCTCTGGGTCGTTTGATTTTTCAGTAAATCTGAAGGCAAGGCCACCTGGTCCAACCCCTCATTTTACAGCTGAGGAAACTGAAACCCTGCGAGGTTAGGTCTAGGGATAGTAAGGGACAGAGTGCAGATTTGAACCCAGCACATATCCCATAGCCTGGCCTCAAAATAATAATATTTTCAAAATAATCTTTTCCAAAGAGAATCAGAATTGGGAACCTTACTATTGTTAAAGCCAATGGCCTTGCCCTCTTAGCCTAGCTCTAGAGTTAACTTGGCTGAAAATAGGCCTTATCTCCTCTGAGGAAAATAAAACTTCTTGGCACAGCCCCAAACCTGGGAGGACTGGGTTCAAATCTGGCCTCCGACATTTCCTAGCTGGGCGCCCAGGCAGGTCACTTCACCCTGATTGCCTAGTCCTTCCTGCTCGTCTGCCTTAGAACTGATACCAAGATAGAAGGGAAGGGCTTAAATGACATCAATCAATGGAATCTCTCGTCAGTCAGTGACCTCAGCTTCTGATCGAGGTGGATCTGACCCAGGCCGCAGCCTCTGGACCCTCCCTAGGGGTCAAGCATGAGTCCTCGGGCTCTTCCTTGTGGTGCCTCTTCTCTGAGCTGGTTATGCGTCAGACCTGGCTCCGCTATGGACCTCCTGCCCAAGGGGAGGAGGAGGACAAACGGAGGCGGGCTTGGGGCTCGGGCTCAGACTAGGGGCTCGGGGCTCGGGCTCGGGGCTCAGGCTTGGGCTTGGGGGGCTTGGACTTGGGGCTCAGGCTCAGGCTCGGGCTCGGGCTCGGGGCTCGCTCCAGGGGCAGGATCCTCAGATGGGGGAAGAGCAGGCAGAGGAGAGGGGACAGCGAGGCCGCCGGGAGCCTCTTTGCTGAGCTGCGCCTGGTCCCTGCCCTCCCTGGGGAGCAGAGAGCATTGGGAGCACGGGAGGGCCCATTTGAGAAGAGGCCTCCTGGGCCCGAGGCAAGCTCCCCCCTACAGCCATTGGCAGTTCAGGAGACGGAGCTCTGAGGTTCACATAGTAGCTCTGGGACTACCTGCGTGTGGTCTTGAGCAAGTCACTCCTTCTCGTGGGTGCCGAGGATGGCCGGGGCCCCTCCGGCTCCCTGACTGCGGACCTCATTCCCTCGGGAAAAGCCGAGCACTTCATGGATGGAGCTTTGGGGCCTGGCCTGGCCCGGGGAGGCCGCTGAGCAGGGAGGACGTGTCCGAGGCCAGGTTCAGGGCAGGCCTTTCTGGGCCACCAGCCGCCCCGGACATGGCCGGTCCGAGGAACTAGTGCGCAGGAGCCGCGGGCCAGGCCCCAGCGTGCTGAGCTCTGAGCCCTCGGCGCTCTCCCACCTGCCCACTGGCCGTGGGCGCTTCCCGGTCAGGACCTTGTAGGGAGCAGTCGGTGCGGGAGCCGTCTGGGGGGTGAGGCAGCGAGGGCAGAACGGGGCCGGCGAGGGCCTGTGCTTCTGGGCTGCGAGGGGCAGCGCGTGTGGTTCAGGGCTCCCTCGTCCCTCCCGTGCAGGGAAGCCATCCCAGACCTCTCCCCTCCCTCTCTGTCCCGAGGCTTGGCCGGCCTTGCCTCTGGAAGATCCCATATTCCAGCTGGAGAGGGTGTTACGGACTCTCAGGAATGTGCCTGGAGCTCAGAAGAAAAAATTCCCAAAATAACTTTTATAAATAACCCGGGCGGGGGCAGGGGACCCAAGGAAGGCGGCAGCTCCCAGCGGGCCTCTCTCCCAGCCTGACCCAGGGCGCCTGGCCTGGAGGAAGCTCCAAGAGAAGGGCCGGCGGAGGCCTTTCCATCCTCCTCCCAGGAGGCATTTGCGTTTTAAGAATATGGCCTGGAGAGGGCCGTGCTTCCCCCGAAGGAATGACGCTGGAACTGGTCACTGTTCTGGCCTGCAGACAAGTGGGGATTGGGAGGGCGGCCTAGACAGAGCCGCCATGGAGGCCTCCACCACCAGCCCTGCTCCTGGCGGGGCCCCAGCCTGCGGGCCCACACCCTCGTTTCCACGAGGAACGGCCCTGTTCTGGGAGTAGCTCTTGAGGCTCCAGCGGCCGCCCCGGCCTGACAGGGCCGTCCCTTTCCAGCCAAGTCCGTCCCAGGAGCTGCGGACACGGAGGCTCGAGGCTGGGCTTAAGGACCAGAAAGGTGAAGCGCCAAGTGCCTGCCCCATTCCGGTGGTCAGCCAGGGCCTGGAACCCAGACCGGACAGGAAGTCTGCCCTGCGCTCGAGGAATGCACGCTCTACCGTGCGGGGCACTGGGTCATGTCTCCAGGCAGCCGGAGGAGTCAAGGAAGGCTTCATGTAGGAGGTGGCTGGGAGGACACTCAGAAAGCAGAGACGATGGCGTGTTGGGTATAAGGAAGAACAAGGAAGTAGGTGGCTGGAGCAGCCTGGAGGAGAAGGAGGGGGCCCTGTTGCACGGAGTTTTAGCAGCCCCCCAAGACAACTGGGCACTGGATGCCGAGGGCACGGGAGCCACTGGACTGTATGAGCAGGGGCTTGGCACTAGAGAACCGCCGAGGTGGGCAGAGGATGGAGGGCCTCTACCAAGAGAGGGTAGCTATGTGGGCATCATGGAAGGGGCAGGTGCAAGAGAGAGGCTGTAGAGCTAGAAACAGCTTGATTTGGCAGGGGAAGGGCCATGGGGAACTGGGGAGCAGCCCAGGGGCAGGCTCGGGGCATGAGGCGGGGAGTGCCCCCACAAGCTCAGAGTTTGAAATGCCCAAAAGGCAGTTGGAGTTGTGCCCTGGGAATCCGGAGAGAGCATGGTGGGTCTGTAGGCTGGAGGTCACCTGCCTAGAGATGGAGCCGCTGAAATCACAGCTGAGAGACTTTAGAGAGAAAAGAGGAGGAGCCCCCGGGGGACCCCCAGCACGCCTACCCCAGAGAGAGAGCAGAGGCTAGACAGGCTCGGCCCACAGCAAGAGGACTCAGGCGGAGCCTCCTCCATCTGCGCCAGCCACTCCCATTTTGTTTTCTTTTTCATTTAAACCCTTACCTTGTGTCTAGGCAGAAGAGGGGCTAGGGCTAGGCCAGGGTCACACAGCTAGGGAGTATCAGAAGCCTGATCTGAACCCAGGACTGGCAGACCTGGTGCTCCATCTACTACGCTCCTGAGCTGGCCCTACCCAGTCTTGTTTGAGACATCCCAGAAGAGAGAGAGTTTGAGACTCAGCATTACCTCATGGCAAGAAAGCTGGAGGATTCACACTCTGCCTCCAGGCTCATTCGCTCTGGATCTTGGGCAAGTCAAGTCAGCTGTGACTGTAGGAAAGCGCTGATGCTGCGCGGGGCCCTGGTGTGGATCACGAAAGTGGCCTTCCAGCGCGGAGAGGAGGGCCGAATCGTTTCTTGCCCCCTGCCTGGCCTGGGGCCTCCCAGGGGTGCGGGAGGAGGCAGGGAGTCTGCCTAGAGAAGTCAGAGAAAAGCTGTGGGCTGGGCTGGCCCCAGGCAGGCCCGACTCTGTGCTCCAGAACAGCATGGCTGACCTCTGCTCCCGGGGCTGGAGGAGGTGCCCAGAGGAATGAAGAAAAAGCGGGAGGTGAGCTTTAGCCCTGGAGCCCTGGCCGGGGAGGGTCCCAGGACTGGAGCCATCCCTGCTGGAGAGGGAGGCAGCGCCTGTCCCTTCTCCCCCTCCAGGGCCCTGGATGTTTCTGCCTCAGCACGCCCACCGGGCAGTCAGGGTTTGAGCAGGAGACTTGCTCAGCCACCCAGAGCGCCCATCAGCAGCAGAACCCGGCCTGTGGCCTGTGGCCGAGGGGAGGCCCGCTTGGGGTGGGACGGTGAGGAGCCAGGCGGGGCAAGAGCTGTGCTGTAGTGGCATGTCGGGGAGCGCCCGCCGGGCACGGATGGGCCGGTTCACATGAAGCGTTCTTCTCGGGGAGGGGCCTGGAGGGAGTGTGGGGGGAACCTGGCCCCTGGGGAGGGAGCCTTTCCTGGGCAGAGCCCCTCCGGGTTCTGGGCCCCTCCGAGCCTGACGCCGGGCACGGCTTTCTGCCCCGTCCTAACCCTCGGGCCGCCTCGCAGGCAGCTCGTCCATCCAAACAGGGCAGCCATCAGAGCCAAGAGAAGGATTTCAGAACAGACACTGCAGCCGTGCTGCTGCTCTCAGGCGGCTTTATGAAGTGATGCTCCTGGATCTCCCGGGCAGGTCTCCATAGCAACAGAGGAGCCACACTCCAGCTTTGGGAAGGAGGGAGGGGGTGAAATGTTCCAGCTAAAAATGCACATTGCCCGTCAGTGGGCGGCCACCAGAAGAAGCTTCTCCCTGGCTGAAGCGAAGGCAGCTTCCTGCCAGCGACTTACATGCATGCCCGGATGGCAGGCTCAGAACATTTGCAGATGATACAGAGTGGGAAGGGGTGGCGTCAGGTTCCAGAAAGATCTGGAGAAACGAGAGCCATTGTTCAAGGCTGAGAGGAGGAAATCTAGTAAAGACAAATGCAGTCTCACATGTGGGTTCAAAAAATCAGCCCCATGGCTTAGAGATTGGGTGTGGGAAGAGATCCTGGACAAAGCAGCGGATCTTTAAAAGGTCTAGGTGTCTTAGTGGACCACAAGCCCAAAAGGAGTCAACAATGTGATGTGACAGCCAAAAAAAAAGCTAATTGACAGACAGGTTGTGTGGGACTAGTAGAGTGCTCAGCTCAGGTCTGGTTATCCTGTTTTAGGGAAGATTTTTTTTTTAATCCCCACCTTCCATCTTAGAATCAATACTGTCTATTGGTTCCAAGGCAGAAGAGGTGTAAAGGCTAGGCAATGGGGGAGTGACTTGCCCAGGGTCACAGCTATGAGTGTCTGAAGCTATATTTGAACCCAGGACCTCCCATCTTTAGGCCTGGCTCTCAATCCATTGAGCCACTTTGCTGCCCCTTGGGGAGGATATTGATAGAAAGAAAAGGGTCCAGAGGGGTGTGACCAGACTTGCAAAGGACCCAGACACTATGAGTCAAGGAGTACTCATAATTACATACAGAAATAATGTAAAGGGAATAAATGCTAAGTTGTTCTTTACAGAATTAGCAATTGAGGGGATTGGGAAAAGCTTCATGTGGAAAGTGGTACCTGAGCAGCACTTTGAAGGAAGAGGGAGATTCCATGAGGCAGAAGTGAGGAGGAAATTATTCCAAGCCCGGAGATAGGAAGGGCAAAGGCCTGGAGGTAGGAGCGTCCTGAGGAGGAACAGAGTGTGGGAGGGGGACTAGTCCAGGCTATGGCCGGGCCAGGCTGTTTGCACCCTTGCTTGTGAGCAGACAGAGCACTTTGATATTGGATGTAGAGCTGCTAAAACTGAGGAGAGAAGTGACAGGCTGGCACATCCCTTCCTTAAGGGAATCATTTTGGCAGCATTCTAGAGGACAAGTTGTAGTGGGCAGGAGAAGCAGGCAGGAGGCCACTTCATAGTGTCGTGGGCAGAGCCGATGAGGGTCCCTGCGTGACTTGAATGGAGGGAGGGGGTCAGATGCCCAGGGAGAGAGGACAAGAAAACCAAGAGGAAGAACCTGGAAGACACAGGGAAATGTGGTATCTTTGACAGAAATGGAAAAGTTTGAAAAATTTGGTTGGGTTTAAGGAGAAAAATACTGTTAGCCGCCTTGGACAGGTTAGATTTGCCGTCTCCAGGTCAGCACCCACTTTGAAATGCGAAATAGCCATTGGTGATTCCCTTAGAAGCAAACTTCCTTGAGGGCTCCTTGGATCCCAGCACCCGGCAAAGGGAGATCAAAGCCCAGAGAAGAGAGCCTAGAGAGGAGAAATCCAAGGAGGCCAGTGAGGTCAGCGGGAAGCGAGTGGGGTGCTTAGCACTGAGGGCGGGAGAACACGCGGCAGGGGGACCAGCGTGTCCTGGAAGCCCCAGCCTCCGGGAGGAGGACGAGGACAAAACAATGGCCACATGTGGCCTAAGTAAAGCATCCCCTGCCTTCCGAAGCTTGCGTCGTCCTTGGTGCCGAAGAACTATCTTGTGCACACCAACAGGAATCACAACACATGCCCGAGCTGGGTGAGGGAAGGAATACCAATGCTGCTAACATTCCTACCGTGCTCTTGCATTTGAAAAGCACTTTGGAGAGGCATCCTTGGGAAGTGGGGGCTTTATCCCACAAGGAATGGGGAAGAGGAGGAGCAAACCGGGGCTCACAGAGCCCTGTAGCTCGCCCAGGCTGCCCACAGCGAGTGAAAGTCTCCGGCAGAACCCTTGAGCTCAGGTCTTCCTGACTCCAAGGCCAGTGTGCTGACCACTGCCCTACCTGGCTGCCTAGGAGCCACAGAAGCGTCCCTTGTGCTGCTGAGCTTTGAAAGCTCAGAGTTCTGGAAGGTGAAACTGCAGGAAGAATGAATTCCAGGTGTGAGAGAGGACAGCCAGTGCAAAGACGAGGAGGCAGGAGAAAAAGTCATAGGTGGTCTCCAGAAAGAACTGGAAAGTGGGCCAGAATGGAGGCCAGGGTCCGCTGGAGGTGAGGGACTTCTCCCCAAAGTCCTGGGGTCCCTCGGTACCTCTCCCTCACCTCCCGTTGTCATGTGCTTGCTTTGCAGGGTCTAATGCTCAGCAGACAGGGTCGGCAGGACCTGGCCCAGAAGGTGCTGAGAGATGCCATCCAGATCCAGAGCACCAGCCACAAAGCATGGAATGGCCTCGGCGAAGTCCTGCGGGCCCAGGGCAAGAACGAAGCCGCCGTGGACTGCTTCCTCACTGCCCTTGACCTGGAGGCCAGCAGCCCCATCGTCCCCTTCACCGTCATCCCCCGGGAGCTCTGACCATAGCCGAGCGCCGAGGGGCTCCGTGCTCACCTAGCCGTGCCCAGCTCGGGGGGGAGCCCCGCAGAACGTGGCCTTAGGGTGCCACTCTGGAGCCGCCTCTCTCCCGGTCTGCCGGGTGCTGCTCCCCTGGAAAGATTGGCATCCAGAACAAATTCTGTGCCCCTTTGGACTCCAAGGGAAAGATTAGATTTAGCCCGGCTGATGCCACCTTGTCTCTGTGGTCGGGGGAGAGGAAGGAAAGGGGTGTGTGTGTGTGTGTGTGTGTGTGTGTGTGTGTGTGTGTGTGTGTGTGTGTGTGTGTGTGTGTGTGTTGGGAGTGAATGTGTCTGTGGGGAATATGTGTGTCTGTATAAAAGTCCTCAGTGCCATCTTCCCCCTTCTTCCACCCCCAGGAATCCACCCCAAATAGTCATGGTACGTTGATTTCCAACTCAGTAGCAAAAGCATTTTTTTAGTTCCAAAGCTAAGCTTTCTTCCTTTTCTATAGTGGGAGAAAACCAAAGATATTTATCCCAGAAGACCTCTTTGGTTGTAAGGGAAGATAACGTTTTTTTCTACTTTTCCTGCCTTTGAAAGCCCAGGAGGGGAGATCTCTGCCTTGGCTTCCGATGCTGCTGAAGGGTCTGACTCCATCAGACCTCAGGAGACGCTAGTGTTCTTCTTCCCTGGCCCCTCGCTAGCCCCAGCCTGCTGCAAAAGGAGACCGTAGATGAGAAAGAAGGTGTTAGGAGGAGGAGTACTCGGACCTTTTAGCTGGCTCACAGAGGCTTGTGTTGGTTGGATTATCCCAGAAGCAGTGGGCATCAGAAGTATTCTCTTGTCTAAATGCTGGGTTGAAGTAATTTTGTGCTGTTCCCCCCATGTTTGTCTTGGGGGTCCATGAAGTATTTAGACTCTTTCCTTCTGCCATGGGTGGAACCAAGGGATATGATTTTTCCTTTGATACTCTGTAAGGAAAGTGGGGTCTCAGATTTCTCCCAGGGCCAGATTCCTGCCATTTTGCCTCTAGAATGAATCTCTGCCACTTGATGATTAGAAAATGGGAGAGAATTAGAAATTGGAGACTTTCAGGACTTGGAATTTCTCAGGAGACTTCCTCCTTCTGTCCCATTAAGATGACAGTGTCTGAAGGTGGACAGTTTTCTGTACTTCTTTCTCATTCTCAAGACATTTTCTTGGGTGGAATCTTCAGTGGCACAATCATATTTTGGATACTTGGTTTACTTAATATTTGGTCTCACATATGCACTTAAGGACCCTCCCAGAAACACCAGTCACCCCGTCCCCCGATGCCCAAATGAGATGTTATTTTTCTTAGACACCTTCCTTGGCCTGAATTGCATTCCCCTTACCCCACAAAGTCAGGGTCGTCAGCCCACTGCACAGATTCCACAGCAGGGTCAGGCCTTTCTCTAAGCTCAGGACACACACACACCAGGCAGGTAGGGAAATGTGGAACACAAAAGTTGGGGTCCTCCAAGCAGAGGGAGGTGGGGCTTCTACAGTGAGGAGGAGGAGAGCAGGACCTTTTGAGATGGTGCCTTTCCACTTAGCCACATTCTGTACTGAGCTGCGGTCTGACCACTCACATCTCCCCTGCCCCCAGTGCTGGGCCTCCTCCTTCTCCAGGAGCAATTCCTCTAGCTGAAGATTTTTTCAAGCAGCCATACTAAGCCCTATCCAATAGGGCCAGGCATTTTGTGTATATTCTCAACAACTCCCCCCCCCCCCCACCCATGGCCAGTGTTCTTATTGACAGAACCATTCCAGGGTCCTTGAAAAGACCTAAGTTAGCCCCCAGAGGAAGGGGAGGGCTCCCTAAGCCATGTCTCCAGACTTAAGCTTCATGAGCTTTCTCTGGGGGAGCAGTGCCTTAATGTACATAGAGGATTCTCTTGTTTATCATAAACCAGGAAACTGGAAGGGGCATGAGTTTTGGGAGGTGAGTGGGGAAACGTTATTGGATGTCTTCCCTGGAGCGGGGACAGCCCAAGATATGCTTTCAACCCCAGTCAGGCTCTTGAGTCAGGTATTGCTACCTAATCTTCCCCAAGTGAGAATTTCACTAAGTTCATTTCTGTAAGCATTAGGGGGAGAAGTGGAGGGATTTTTTTTTTAATCAGGTACAGTTTCCTTTTTAATGGAAAGCACAAGGAGCCTTGACTTTTTCCAGCCCAGCTTTTCTCCCCCTACTCTCCTGTCCCCCAAACCCCAAAGCAACAGGAGCAGAAATGTTATGGGATGAGCCTCTTTAGAGGTACAGATGATCATTGAGCAATAAACCCCCTCAGAAGCTTTGTCCTTTCCTGTCCAGCAAATTCTGGGACACTTTTCACAGGGGAAAAAAGTCATGAATCTTCTTGCCTTTCCTGCATGGACTACCCCAGTCCTGTCTAGAAATAAAGATACAGACACCTCAGGGTGGGTCATTATTTTGACTTTGATGTTGACCTTGGTTAAAAGCTCCTTGTCACTCTCCCAATATTCAGACATACATAGCACATGTATACATACATATGTGTATATATATGAGATAGAGATCTATTTTTGTTCTTGGAATTCTATTGTTTAAAAAAGAAAAAAAGAAAAAAAATGTACTACTGATTTACCTTGGGTTTTCCAAAGACATGCTAATGATTGAATGATGGTATTAAATAGGAAAAGCACCAAAATCCTGTTTCGTGTTTCATTTGAAAATTCCCTAATCAGGCAAGTAGAGGTGGCAAAGATTGTCCCAAAATGAATAGATCCTTTGGAGATGGAGAAAGGAAGGTTCTGTTCTGAGGAAGCCAGCAGCAGCTTTCAGTAAGTCTTCTCTGAAGGGAGACTGCACACCCACCCTGGAGGGGCTGATAGTCTCTCTCCTTGGGGCCCTGACTCTCAAACGTGAAACACAATGAAACAACGTGACATTGAAATATGATATACAATTGAGTGAGGATAGGAAGAGTCCATGAAACGAGGGGATGGGTAGACTGTGGGAAACTACAGGGAAGGTGATGATGAGCTGGACTTTGAACTGGGGAGCGGGAGCGCACAGCTTCCATGTGTGAGATGGCAGAAATGAGCATGGTTGTAGTGTGGGTGACAACAGCCTGACCTAGAGATAACAAAACTTTGCATATCTACAAAGTGGCTCTTTTGGTCCCTGAAAAACCTGAGTTTGTGGACGTTTGTTTTGCCTACATTTGGGAACAATTCAACAAGTATCATGTGTCTACTGTGAGCTACACCCTGTACTAGATCCTTGAAGAGAGAATTATGAAAATGTCTGCTCTCAAGAACCCTTACATTCTGTAGGGAGGATGCAACATATACATAGCTGAGTAAATACAAAGTGTGTAGGGGACAGAGGACTGGCCAATTAGAGCCCAGCCCTTAGGAACATGTAAGTGTGTTTGGCTTGAGGCAATCCCCTGAATGGACTTGGGAATTTTAAGATCATGAAAGCCCTAACAACTGGGGATGATCAACAAGAACCTTGTGATACCTGCACTGGCTTTGAAGGAAGCTAGGAAATCATAACTGGGTCAAGGCATTGCCTCTAGAGGAGACCCCAAAAAGGGAGTAGTCTATTAACTTATTCAAACCCACAAAGCAAGACTGGTTCATATTCAATGATTATCATCAAGGGGAGAGCAGGACTCTCAAAAATGGGATATACAATGAAAGGAAAAGTGGATGAATGAAGGCACAAAAAACTCCAATATCATACTACCCAGGAGATGCAAGCACAGGTTAGACCTGATAAGATAGGCATCTGGCGTTCATTATGGTTTAGGAATGTAGCCTAACCAGCAATAACTTTTCACTGAGTCTGGCATTCATAAATTCTTTAATAATAACCATCTTTTTACTTATACCATATTTATACATTTTTACTATGTTCTATGTTATAAATAACTATAATATATTGATAAACTAATAACACATTGAAACTTGCATTTCATAAAATGTTTTAGTCATTTTATATTCATTACCTCATTTTACCCTCATATCTACCCCATAAGATACATAGTATATAACCTCATTTTGCAGATTTAAAAATTGAGGCTCAGAGAGGTCGCAATAGGAAAAGGGGCTCAGACTTGGGTTTTTAGCCTCCTCCTGATGTTTTTTCCACTACCCCACAGCTTTATGCTACCATCTTGCCTCCTGTTCCCTCATGAAATTCCTTAGTTCTGTGTTCTTCAGTTGCAATGAAGAGAGCCCCATCTCTGCCCTCCTTTCAACATCAACTCTTTATGCTAATAAGACAACATGGTATATAGCATAAAGGGCAATGAGGGCAAAGTCCCAGCTTCAAGTCTTTCTACTGGCCATGTTACTGTGGGCAAGTAGTTCTCTACTCCATACTTGTTTCCTCATCTGTAAAATATATACAGCATCACCTTGGAACCCAACAACAAAAGAAAGGGGGTGTTGAGGTAGAGTCAAATGGCCCTCTGAGGAGTACAAAACCTGGCTTGGGGAAGCTGAAGGCTCTCCTTCATCTCCACCTCCTGGCCTCCCTGGCTTTCTTCCAGTCTCAGCTAAAGTCTCTCCTTCTGCAAGAATCCTTTCCCAGTGCCCCTTCATCTTAGTGCCACCCTGCTATTAATTATCTCCAATTAATCCCACCCATATCTTATTCATACTCAGTTGTTTGTATTCTGTCTCCACCAATAACTTCTTGAGAAAGGGGTATGTCTTTTGCCTTTCTTTGTATCTCTAACACTTATCTCAGTGCCTAATACATAGTAAGCACTAATGCTTGAGGCAGTTAGGTGGCCCAGTGGATAGAACAGCAGGTTTGGAGTCAGGAAGACCCAAGTTCAAATCTATCCTCAAACACTAACTGTGTTACTCAGGCAATTCATTTAACCTATTTATAGCCTTCATCTACTGGAGAAGGAAATAATGAACTACTACAATATCTTTGCCAAGAAAACCCTAAGGGCAGTATGGTCCAAAGGGTCTTAAGGAATTGGATATGACTGAAGAACAAATAAATGTTTTTGAACAACTGCCTGAATGCAAGATGGAGAGAAGCCCAAATATTTCACCTGGGCTGAACTTGTAAGAAATCCCAGGGACGCTAGTACTTAGCAGGCCCTGGGATAGCTCACCCTGAGCTCTCTGATGGGCTTTGGCTCAGCCCTTTCACAGTGTCCCCCAAAAGCCCTGTATCAGACTACATTTGAAGTTCTGTGTTTAGTTCTAGGAACCATAGGAAGAACATTGGATTCCAGAGGGCAACCCAGATGACGGAAGACCTTGCATCCTTGCCCTGTGAAATCAATTGAAGCAAATGGGGATGTTTAGCTTTAAGAAAAGAATGAGGGAAAAAAAAAAAAAGAAAAAAAAAAAAAGAAAAGAATGAGGAGTGAGGGTGGAGCAACATCAGTCTTGAGTAGATGAAGAGTAGTTATCTGGAAAAGGAAGTGGACTGGTTCTGCTCAGCCCCAAAGAGAAGAACCAGGAGCTACGAGCAGATGTTTCAAAAAGGTCAATTTAAGCCTGATGTTGGGAAAACAATTTCCTAACAACAAGGGCTGTCTAAAAATGGCACACGCTGCCTGGGGAGCAGGTAGGATTCCCCTCACTGGAAATCTTCAAACATCTAATGTAGTCCAGGGGATTCTTTGGGGGAGTACAGTCCGGTCCCTGGTGTCCCCTCCAAATCTCAGACTCACTGATTCCCTGATTGTTGGTAGTTCAGCTAAGCTCAGGAGCAGCAAAACTGAAGTTTTCAATGCCCGTCCTCTCTCCCAGCTGTTCGCTATTGCCCTTGACCCCAATCGATAACCACAACTGTGTTTAAGGGCCAATGACCCATGACATTTCGTGCCTTCCCTTCCTAGTGGTATGGGTCATCTCCCCCTTACCCGCCAAGGACGAGAGCCACTGGGTCTGACCTCATTGTGCCTTGTCCCCCCAAGAAGCCAAGATGATTTCTTTACCTATCGGATGTATGAGTCAGAATTAGACAGACCTTTGAGGCTACCTTAGTTCAAACTCCTCAATATGAAGTGGCAGTGAATAGCAGCCTGCCATAATGGAGAGAAAGTTGGCTTCAGAGTCAGGAAGACTTGGATTCCAATCCTACTCCTACTTCATGTGGGACTCTGAAGGCAAGTTACTTAGCCTTCTATACTCCTGGGCAATTACTTTTCTCAAAATTAAATTGGTGAAGATGGTGTCCTTATTGGTATATCTCTCTCCCTGTGATATCACAGGTACTATGGAGTTTTTTTTAGACCCTTACCTTCTGTATCAGTTTCAGGGTAGAAGAGCAATAAGGGCTAGGCAATAGGGGTTAAGTGACTTGCCCAGGGTCACTCAGCTGGGAAGTGCCTGAGGCCAGATTTAAACCTAGTTCCTCCCATCTCCAGGCCTTGTTCTCTATCCACTGCATCACCCAGCTGCCCCAGATGCTGATTTTTTTTTTTAAAGGCAAACCAAAAATAAATAAATAAAAAGGCAGACAGCTGGGCCCCAATTGGCAATCTTCTGAGTTCAAATCCCATGCTCTTTCCATTCTCCTACTCTGCTTCTCAGGTATTCAATAAATATTAATTGAGTGAAGTGATTGTTTACAAAGCTAAGCCTACAGCCTCCCACGTCTTTAATCAGCCTCTACTTCCCACCTCCAAAGAAGTTCCCATCACCTAACCTAGGTGGAAATTCCATTTTTGTTCCACTCCTTACCCTTGGGTTCTTCCAGCTCAAGTCTTTTATCTGTAGGCTAAGCAGGAGTGGAATTCCTGACTCTTCACCTCCTTCTCCATACCACACCCCCATCCAAAGTCCTCATTATCACGCTGGTAGGCTGGCTAGCCTGGCACTGAGATGAGGTCACCACACAGATATGTGAGAGCTCTCGCTCATTCATCTGAGTAAGATAAGCCCATTTCCCCATGCCAGAACACCGGAGGAGGAGTAGCAGCATTCTTTTTTTTTTTTTTTTAAACCCTTACCTTTGGTCTTAGAATCGATACTAAACATTGGGGTTCCAAAGCAGAACTACAAAGGCTAGGTCTAAGTGATTTGGCGACAGCTAGGAAGTATCTGAGGACAGATTTGAACCCAGGACCTCCTCACTCCAGGTTTGGCTCTATCTGCTGTGCCACCTAGCTGCTCCAGCATTCTTTTCCATGTATGTGGATTGGGCAGCCGTCAGTGTCATCTGATTGGGGTGGAAAGGGGAGTAACTAAGAAGGCCCTTCTTCCTTCAAATATTTGCCCACTGGACCTAATCTCTTTCTCTCCTTTTAATTTAAGACTTCTTTACCTTAAAAAAAAAATGCAAAATCCAGGTGAGAAGTATTTACTCCAAACTGTTATCAGTCATACCTCAGCTTAAATAAAGGGTCAATAATAAGGCCATTAGAGAGTAGGAAGGTCTGATGCTTAAGAGAAACATCTGGGGCTCCCAAGAGTGAAAGAAGAACAGAAATGAGTGGTCATAGTTCTATTCTGCCCAAGGCTGGGCCTTCCTCTTTCTATATCTGTATTTCCTGAGGCTATGCCAGCAGGACAGGCTAAGGTCTGTCAGACAGGCTCTACCTGGAAAAACTCCTTGTCCAAGCCTCGATGGACCTGTGTGTCTGTCATTGGCTGACCCACCTAACTTGGTCTGGAAAGGCTCATCGCTACGTTGGCTGCACGGTGTTGGAAGTGATCACACTGGCCATGGTGACCCCCAAAGAACTTAGTGTCCCGCTCAAAATAAGTCACAGAGCTGGGATCTAAAGCCAGGTCTTCTTGACACCTTTTACCCATTTTCATCCCAACACTGGTGAGTGAGTAGGCCTCAGTACCCTCGAAGCTGACGGAGTTCCCGGCTTCTTAACCTGAGATTGATGGATTTCAGAGAAAACTCATCTTTATTTCAATATGGTTGGATTCTTTTGTAAACTTAGGTATTTTCTTTTATGCATTATAATCATTATTCTGAGAAGTGATCCATAAGATTCACTAAACAGCCAAAGGGATCCATGACACAAAAATGATGAAGAGCCTCTGTTCTAGATAAAAAAGATATAAAATCCTTGTTTGTTGTTTTTGTTCAATTGCTTCAGTCACGTCTGACTCTTTGGGGTTTTCTTGGCAAAGATACTAGAATGGTTTGCCATTTCCTTCTCCAGCTCATTTGACAGATGAGGAAACTGAGGTAAACAGGTATTAAGTGACTTGTCCAGAGTCACACAGTGAGTGTTCGAGGCTGGATTTGAAGTCAGGTCTTCCTGGTTATAGACCCAGCACTCTGTCCACTGTGCCACCCAGTTGCCCTACCAGTTCTAAAGATATGATGCTAGCTAATAAGAAACAACTAAAGAACATTCATGTCTCTATCCTACATCTTTGATCCCCATGACAACTAGGGCTTGGACCCAAGTTTAAATCCTACCTCAGACACTAATTGTATGGCCCTCGTCACTTAACTCCTATCTGCCTCAGTTTCTTCATTGATAAAATGAGGATGATGTAAGCTGTCTTAAAGGGCTGTCTTAAAATTCAAATAATAAATTTGTAAAGCACTTGGCACATAGTAGGCCCTTAATAAATGCTTGTTTCCTTCCTTTCATCATTCCTTAACCCATGGGTTCTCAGCTAAAGGAATGGTGCATCCGGGCAGCACTGGGATGGCCATAATGTGTAACATAAAGAGTCCAGGACTGGTAGCTCAGGAGGCCCCAGGGTTTTTATTTATATATTATATTACATTATATTGTATTATGTTATGTTATATTATGTTATATTGTGTTGTATTGTGTTATATTTTATATTATATTATATTTATTATATTATATTTATTATATTATATTATATTATATTTATTATATTTATTATATTATATTATATTATATTATATTATATTTATAAAAAGGAGATGATACCTGCCTTGCCTACTTCCACAAGTCTGCTATGAGAATCCAAGGAGCTACTTGGTCATCATAATCTGGAAGCTAGGTGTGTGTACGTGGAAAGATCACCAAAGCATTATATTTTTTAAACCTTTACCTTCCATCTTAAAATCTATATTAAATATCACTTCCAAGGCAGAAGAATGGAAAAGACTTGGCAATGAGGATTCAGTAACTTCCCCAGCGTCTCACAGCTAAAAAGTATCTGAGATCAGATTTGAATCCAGGACCTCCCCTCTCTAAGCCTGGTGCTCTATCCAATGAGCCTCACTACCAGTGCATTATTGCAAGTCCCTGTGGAGCAGTAAGTCAATAGATATTGGAGCTGTGAGGAGGGAGCAGAGCAGGCTGGGATGGGCAGCTAAGGTGAGTCAAAACCAAGAGAAAT
>NC_058131.1:95648166-95672427 GCF_016433145.1 Gracilinanus agilis
AAGGAAGGAAGGAAGGAAGGAAGGAAGGAAGGAAGGAAGGAAGGAAGGAAGGAAGGAAGGAAGGGAGGGAGGGAGGAAGGAAGGAAGGGTGTTCATTTGTTCAGGGAAGGGCTAAGTGACTCTTTTTCTTCCAGACTCTTATCACTGTCCCTACCAATATTGGTTCCAAGGCAGAAGATAAGGGTTTAAAAGAATATATGGATATCTTCCCTGACATTTGCTTAGCTCTTTTGTGATTCGGGGTTCAGACGGATAACATCCTCATGCAGCCATGAGAAGCTCTTCTCGGAGGTTTAGCTGGCAGATCATGATGGGTAAGGCAGACAAGAGAGCTTCTTCCCTCAGCTGAATCAGCTCAGGGAATCTTCGGTGCCTCTTCTTGCCAAATATCCTTCTTCTGCCATGTCTAAATAAATCTCATTTTGTGCCACTATTAAACCTAACCTACCAGGGGACTTGGCTGATTCACCCCCAGCCCAGAACAACATTCTATTTCTCCAAATGGATGGTAAATTCCTGCTTGAGTGGCAGGATCCCTAAGTTATAGGACCCCCAAGTGAAGGAACTAAGGAATAACCTAGGGCTGAACCTAGGACATGTTTGGGCTAAGCAGGACATGTCTAGGCTAACAGAACATGTGTTAGGGCTAGCAGAAGAGACCTCATCCTGTGCATGTTTCATTTATCTTATGGATATAAGATACCCGAATCCTGCAATCACAGTGCAAGATTGTACCCAATAGATCAATACCTTGACAGGATGCATTGCTCTCTTCAAGGCTGTGATTGGTTATCTGTTACTATGCAAACACTGCCTGTAACCATGTGGATGGATATGTCTGGGTAGCAACCCAGCTGCCTGAAAATATCATCACCCCCTCCATAAAGTTGCCCTCCTGGTCCTTCCTTCTCCTCATTACCTCCAGAAGACCCCAGACTGTTGATAGAGGCAGGACACTGGCTGGCCGGCTCCTCCCATCACTGTCACTTGAGAACACAGACTTCGTTTTCCTCCCTCCTCAACTCACCTTACACCTAGGGCAAGGCTGAGCATGCAGCAAGTAGCCAAGAAATAGATCACTGATGACTTGAATTGGTGTTTGCCCTTCTGGATCCAGACTTAGCATAACCTAAGCTTACCTTCAGATTGGGACATGACACCCAATGGCGGCTCGATATATGATGTGTACTATGGAACTGGAAAAATTAGAACACAGTAAATAATATAACAAAGTCTTGTTGGTAATAGGTCCCTTTATAATTTATTTCTCACTACTATAAGAGATGAACTATAAAAAGACATTGGACTATGTTATATGACAAAATGATAATAGTAATAATAGTTACTCCCTATCCCAACACCTATGCTGACCCCAAAAGAATTAATGAATGTTTTTCATATAAAGATTTTTTCATATAAACCATAATTTATATATAATTGCATAATCAAAATTTCATAATAATATAGTATATTATAGATACTTTATACTATAATATATCTATATATATACTATGTAATCTATCTATAACATATACAATATACCTATAATTGATACTATATAGTGATATATAATATCTATACACTATATAATGAAAAAGAGTCTATATTACATACTATATAATGTTATATAGTATCTATAATATGCACTATATGACATATAGTCTCTATAATACATACTATATAATGATATATAATATCTATAATATATAATGATATTAATATACACCATATAATGATACATAGTATCTATAATGTAATAACAAAATATAATTTTATATAAATAATAATTATATAAATATTTGCTTAAACTCCAAAAGTCATCAAGGACCAAAGCCACTTTACTCAAAAACCAATTGTATTGTTGAAGAAAAGGCTATGTTCTCGGCCCAACTTGGCAATAATTCGTGACTGCGTGGACTTTTCTTTGGTCCCTGTGTAAGTTCCTGGGCCTGGTGTTTTCTGAAAATATAAAAGGCACAGTTGATTGTCTACCCAGCTCTAATGAATGTTAACCTACCTTGAAACAGCAGTTGAGTTACAGACTTTTTTTTAACCTTTACCTTCTATTTTAGAATCAATATTGTGCATTTATTCCAAGGCAGAAGAGCAGGAAGGGCTGGGCAATGGGGGTTAAGTGACTTGCCAAGGATCCCATAGCTAGGAAGTGTCTGAGATCAAATTTGAACCCAGATCCTCCCCTCTCTAGGCCTGGGGTTCTATCCACTGTGCTACCTAGCTGCCCCTAGATATACTCTTATATGTACATATTGTTTCCCTTGTTAGAATGCAAACACATTGAAAGTAGAGTTTATTTCTTTGTACTTTCATCCCCATCCCCTGCACAGAGCAGGGACTGAAGAAACACTCCCTGACTGACTGATTGATTGATTGATTAGAAATCTAGTCCCCTCTCTCTCCTTGTCCAACCCCTGAAAGGCAGAATTCACTACTGTTCTTTGAACCTCCCACACGACATGGGGAGCTAAAGCCACCCTTTGGGGGAGCCCCATCTTTACTATTTTCTAGAATACTCACTGAACGAAGTGGCACGAATCTAGGCACTTTGGATTGGAAACAGGAAGTAATAGGATGTGACTCGGATACTTTGATATCATAGTGACCTGGTCCTGGTCCTTCTTTCTAAAGGAAAAAAAAGAGCTTTTCTTTCTTAGGAATATTGAGAATTTTTTAATCTTGTGAGATAATTAAGTTGTATATAACACATTCAATATCTCTTTTTAAAATGTTTTATGGAAACTTTCTATCCTATATCATGACTCCAGGCAGAACCTTGAGAATTATAGAAAAAATGTTTGCCATGTCTCTGATTGAGAGTTGGTTTAGCTTTGAGCGTGCATATCTGGACATTGGAAATGATGATGTTAGACAGGAGCACATGTTACCATTGTATATAAGCAGCAAACACATGAGCCAACCAGAAATCTCTGTCCTCAGATAATCATGTACACCCACCCACATAACAGTAATGCATCATTCTCCTAAGCCCCCTCAGAGGGAAGAAAGGAGAAAGACAATATGGCTCACATAACTTTGGAAAATTTATTATTAAAATAAAAAATAAAAATAAAAAGCCCCCTCAGAAGTTCATAGGATTATAGAATAAAAATTGGAAAAGATCATGGAGGTCATCAAGTCTAACTTCCCTCTAATTTTATTTTATTTATTTTTCAACTGTTTTTATTTTTTTTTTAATTTTTATTTTGAATATTTTCCCATAGTTACATATTTCATGTTCTTTCCCTCTCCCCCTAACCTTTACCCCTTAGCCAATGCACAATTCCACTGGGTTTTACATATATCATTGATCAAGACCTAATTCCATATTATTGATAGTTGGACTAGAGTTATCATTTAGTGTCTACATCCCTAATAATATCCCCATCAGCCCATGTGTATAAGCAGTTGTTTTTCTTCTGTGTTTCTCCTCCCACAGTTCTTCCTCTGAATGTGGATGGCATTCTTTCTCATAAGTCCCTCAGAAATGTCCTGGATTACTGCATTGCTGCTAAGTACAGAAGTCCATTACATTTGATTTTACCACAATGTATCTGTCTCTGTGTACAATGTTCTCCTGGTTCTGCTCCTTTCACTTTGCATCAATTCCTGGAGGTTGTTCCAGTTCACATGGAATTCCTCCAGTTCATTATTCCTTTGAGCACAATAGTATTCTATCACCAGCATATACCACAATTTGTTCAGCCATTCCCCAATTGAAGGACATTCTCTCATTTTCCAATTTTTTGCCACCACAAAGAGCGCAGCTATAAATATTTTTGTGAAAGTCTTTTTCCTTATTATCTCTTTGGGGTATAATCTCTATTAGAGATTTAGAACACTTTCTCATGTGCTTGTTGATAGTTTTGATTTCTTTATCTGAGAATTGCCTATTCATGTCCCTTGCCCATTTATTGATTGGGGGATGGCTTGATTTTTTGTACAATTGATTAGGTCCTTGTATATTTGAGTAATTAGACCTTTGTCTGACTTCTTTGTTATAAAGATTTTTTTCCCAATTTGTTGCTTCCCTTCTAATTTTGGTAGCATTGGTTTTGTCTGTACAAAACCTTTTTAGTTTAATGTAGTCAAAATTATTTATTTTATATTTTATGATTTTTTCTAACGCTTGGTTTTAAAATCTTTCACTTCCCATAGATCTGACAAGTTTATTATTCTGTGCTCACCCAATTCACCTATAGTTTCCTTCTTTATATTCAAGTCATTCACCCATTCTGAGTTTATCTTGGTATAGGGTGTGAGATGCTGATCTAGGCCTAATCTCTCCCATATTGTTTTCCAAATTTCCCAGGAGTTTTTGTCAAATAGTGGGTTTTTGTCCCAAAAGATGGGTTCTTTGGGTTTATCAAAGACTGTCTTGCTGAGGCCACTTACCCCTAGTCTGTTCCATTGAGCCTTCCTTCTGTCTCTTAGCTAGTACCATATCGTTTTGATGACCACTGCTTTATAGTACGGTTTAAGATCTGGTACTGCTAGGCCACCTTCCTTCATATTTTTTTTCATTATTTCCCTTGATATTCTTGATCTTGTTCTCCCAAATGAATTTTGTTATAGTTTTTTCTAATGCAGTAAAAAAGTTTTTTGGTAGTTTGATAGGTATGGTACTAAAGAAGTAAATTAATTTGAGTAAGATGGTCATTTTTATTATGTTGGCTCATCCTAACCATGAGCAATCAATGTTTTTCCAATTGTTTAGATCTAGTTTTAATTGTTTGGAAAGTGTTTTGTAGTTGTTTTTGTATGATTCCTGTGTTTGTCTTGGCAGATAGATTCCTAAGTATTTTATATTGTCTAGGGTGATTTTAAATGGAATTTCTCTTTCTAACTCTTCCTGCTGCGATGTGTTGGAAATATATAGAAATGCTGATGATTTATGTGCATTTATTTTGTATCCTGCCACTTTGCTAAAATTGTTGATTATTTCTACTAGCTTTTCAGTTGATTCTCTAGGATTTTTTAAGTAGACCATCATATCATCTGCAAAGAGTGATAGCTTGGTCTCCTCATTGCCTATTTTAATACCTTCAGTTTCTTTTCTTCCCTAATTGCTACTGCTAGTGTTTCCAATACAATGTTAAATAATAGAGGTGACAATGGGCATCCTTGCTTCACTCCTGATCTTATTGGGAATGCTTTTAATTTATTCCCATTGCAGATGATATTTGTTGATGGTTTTAGATACATACTGTTTATTATTTTTAGGAAAGGTCCTTCTATTCCTATACTTTCTAGTGTTTTCAGTAGGAATGGGTGTTGTATTTTGTCAAAGGCTTTTTCAGCATCTATTGAGATAATCATGTGGTTTTTGTTGGTTTGCTTGTTGATATGGTCAATTATGTGAATGGTTTTCCTAATGTAGAACCATCCTTGCATTCCTGGTATAAATCCCACCTGAACATAATGAATAACCCTCATGATCACTTGCTGGAGTCTTTTTGCTAGTATTCTGTTTAAGATTTTTGCATCTATGTTCATTAGGGAGATTGGTCTATAGTTTTCTTTCTGTTTTTGATCTACCTGGCTTTGGGATCAGTACCATATTTGTGTCATAAAAGGAGTTTGGTAGAACTCCTTCTTTGCTTATTTTGTCAAATAGTTTGTATAGTATTGGAATTAGTTGTTTTTTGAAGGTTTGATAGAATTCACTTGTGAATCCACCTGGTCCTGGGGATTTTTTCTTAGGGAGTTCTTTGATGGTTTGTTCAATTTCTTTCTCTGAGATGGGATTATGTAAGTATTCTATTTCTTCTGCTGTTAATCTAGGCAATTTATATTTTTGTAAATATTCTTCCATATCACCTAGATTGCTATATTTATTGCCATATAATTGGGAAAAATAGATTTTAATGGTTGCCTTGATTTCCTCTTCATTAGAGATGAGGTTTCCCTTTTCATCTTTGATACTGATAATTTTGTTTTCTTCTTTCCTTTTTTTAATTAGATTGACCAGTACTTTATCAGTTTTATTAGTTTTTTCAAAGTTCCAGCTTTTAGCCTTATTTATTAATTTAATAGTTCTTTTACTTTCAATTTTATTGATTTCTCCTTTAATTTTTATAATCTTTAATTTAGTTTTGGACTGAGGAATTTTAATTTGTTCCCTTTCTAGTTTTTTTATTTGCATGCCCAGTTCATTGATCTTTGCCCTTTCTAATTTGTTAATATATGCACTCAGGGATATAAAGTTCCCCCTGAGTACTGCTTTAGCTGCAACCTACAGAATTTGGTAGGATGTCTCATCATTGTCATTCTCTTCAATTAAATTATTAATTGTTTCTATGATTTGTTCTTTAACTAAATGATTTTGGAGAATCATGTTAATTAATTTCTAATTTGTTTTTGATTTGCCTGTCCATGTGCCCTACTGATTATTATTTTTATTGCATTATGATCTGAAAAGGTTATTACTTCTGATCTTTTGCATTTGTTTGCCATGTTTCTATGCCCTAGTACATGGTCAATCTTTGTGAATGTACCATGTGCAGCTGAAAAGAAGGTGTATTCCTTTTTGTCCCTATTTATTTTTCTCCACATATCTATTAACTCTAATTTTTCTAGGATTTCATTCACTTCTTTCATCTTTCTTATTTATGTTTTGGTTTGATTTATCTAGATCTGAAAGAGGAATATTTAGATCTCCCACTAGTATAGTTTTACTATTTCCTCCTTGAGCTCTGCCAGTTTCTCCTTTAGAAATTTGGATGCTATACCATTTGGTGCATACATGTTGAGTATTGTTATTTCCTCATTCTCTATACTGCCTTTTATCATGATGTAATTACCTTCCCTATCTCTTTTAATCAGATCTATTTTTACTTTGACTTTGTCAGAAATCATGATTGCCACCCCTGCCTTCTTTTTCTCATTTGAAGCCCAAAAGATTTTGCTCCAGCCATGGACCTTAACCCTCTGTATGTCCACCTGCCTCATGTGTGCTTCTTGTAAACAACATATGGTAAGATTTTGGTTTCTAATTCACTCTGCTATTTGCTTCTCTTTTATGGGCAAGTTCATCCCATTCACATTCAGAGTTATAATTATCGGCTGTGTATTCCCCAACATTTTGGTATCCTCTTCTAGTTCTACCCCTTCTTCTTACACTATTTTCTTTTAAACCAGTGGTTTGTTTTAAATCAGTCCCCTTAGTCCCCTCCCTTTGTTTACTTCCCTTTCTACCCCCTCCCTTTTTATTCCTCTCTTTTTATTTTTTAAGGCCTAATGAATTCCCTCCCCCCTCTCTACCCCTCCCTTTATGAACTCCCCACCCCACTCCCCCCTTGGTTTATCCCTTCTGACTTTATCAGTAGGGTTAGATAGGATTTGATATCCCAATGGATCTAGCTACTCTTCCCTCTCAGGATTAATTACCCTAACAGTAAAGTTTAAGTATTTCCTATTAACGCTCTCTTCCTCTCCCTCTTATAATAGTATTCATCCCCTCCCATTCCCATGCCCTCTTTGTGTGATATAGATTATCCTATTTTTCTTATTCCTTCAAGTTTCTCTTGGTGCCATCTTCTATTCCTCCTCCCCACTTTTTTCCTCCATATCATCTTAGACCATTTAGTACTCCAACCTCTCCTTATGACTAATTCTTCTAATTACTATAATAGTGAGTACAATTTTTTAGAATTACACATAATATTTCTCCATGTAGGAATACAAATAATTTGATCTTATTAAAGCCCTTAAAGAAGCAAATTAAAAAATAAGAGTTTTCTTTCTTTCCCCTCTTTCTTATTTACCTTTTCATGTTTCTCTTGGTTTTTGCGGTTGGATATCAAACTTTCCATTTAGTCCTGGTATTTTCTGTTCAAATACTTGAAAATCTTCTATCTTGTTGAATGCCCATACTTTCCTCTTGAAGTATATAGTCAGTTTTGATGTATAGGTGATCCTTGGTTGTAGACCTAATTCTCTTGTCTTTCTGAATATCATATTCCAAGCCTTGTGGTCTTGTAGTGTGGAGGTTGCCAGATCCTGTGTGATCCTGATTGGTGCTCCTTCATATCTGAATTGTCTCTTTCTGGCTTCTTGTAATATTTTTCTTTAACTTGGAAGCTCTTGAATTTGGCAATTATATTCCTGGGGGTTGTCTTTTGAGGGTTTAGTGTAGAGGATAATCTATGGATCCGTTCAATGTCTATTTTGCCCCCTTGTTGAAGAACATCAGGGCAGTTTTCTTGGATAATTTCTTGTATTATGGTGTCCAAATTTCCATTAATTTCTGATTTTTCAGGAAGACCAATGATTCTCAAATTGTCTCTTCTAGACCTTGCTTGCTCCTCTGTTCAAAGCTCTGGTGATCCCAGGTAGCTGCCAAGAACTTAATCAATGCCCCAAGGTTACTCTAACTCTTGTGCACTGGGTTTGGCACTGTAGCTGGTGTATGTGAGGTGGGTTGATCAGCTTGTGTTTTAATGAGAGCTATTTCATCCTTATAGCATGGAAATGCCCAAATTCCCCATACCTTCAGTGCTGCACCCTATTGTGGGGTCCCTTCGTTCATATGGATTTGGTTTTTGTGTCCTTTTGAAAAGTCATGTGTAAGTGGGTTAGGAGAGATTAAGCCCACTGTTTCTACTCTGCAGTCATCTTAACATGGAAATCTCCCTTTAATTTTATAAATGAGGTAACTGAGGCTGAGGGAAATGAAATGACTGGCCTAGGAACGTACAACTAATAAGTATTAGAAGTAGGACTTTAACTCCCATCTCCTCTTAAATTTTGCTTCCTAAACAAACTACTTGGAAGCAGATAAGTCTCCTTTCAAATTTCTTAAAAACAAAGCAAGCAGTGGATAGAGAGCCGGGGACGGAGGCAAGAGACCTGGGTTCAAGTCTGACTTCAGACACTGTCTAGCTGTGTGTACCTGGACAAATTACTTAATCCTCAGTGCCTAGCCCTTGCCTCTCTGTGTCTTAGAGTTGTTACTAGGACAGAAAGTAAAGGTTAAAAAATAATAGAATAATCAACACAACATCCCTGGGAGAAAGTGACTGTCAACCTCTCCATGACAAACTGGGGGGCTCTAGCTATCTCTGTGGATAGAGTCAGGACTACAGACAGGAGGTCCTGGGTTCAAATGTGACCTCAGATGCTTCCTAGCTGTGTGACCCTGGGCAAGTCACTTAACTCCTATTGCCTAGCCCTTAACTGCTCTTCTGCCTTGGAACCAGTACACAGTATTGATTCCAAGATGGAAGGTAAGGGTTTTTAAAAATGGTGATTATCAAATAATTAGATTAGAAAAACAATTCATTCAATGCGACTGACTGGTCTCATTTAGGGTCCAAAAAATCACACAATGGAAATGAGTTCCAACAGTAAGATGTCCCTTTCCTCTCTTAAACATTCATCTAGAATTATATAGTTGTGGCCTTAAGCTGAAAGCTTTAACCTTACTACATCCGTGGGGAAATGATGGACATCAATTATGTTACGTCCCAGTTTCTGTATTTTGACAGTGAAGTGCTTTGGGAGCATATTAACCCTTCAGGTGCAAAGAAGCAATACTTATCTAGACTAATAAACATGTAAAAATGATCACGTTGGGTCAGTTTGATGGTCCGTGTAACCTACAAGTCTATCTATGGCACTGGTACCAAGGGGCAATTTCCTTTTATTTCCCATTAGGAAGGCATCATCCACAAATTTATCTAATCCTTTAAGTGATTTCTCTTTTTAGCCTGTACTACTTATACTTGGAGCTCTATATTCAATCTGGAAAAGTCTGAGCAAAGAAATTGCAAAGCTAGTTCAAACTGTGCAAGGATAATTATTTGTCGCTTTTGTTTGGTCTGACTACAATAATTTTTTCTTTCTTCTAACCATTTATTTTTTCAATTAACAAGCATTTACTCTCTTTCCCTGACCTCCCACAGGGGATAAGAGGTATAGGAGGAGAAATACTTATAAACAGAAAAACAGATCTCCATAATGGCCACATCCAAAAATACATGTGTCACTGTATATTTAGCCTATTATCTCTCTTTCGGGGGGTAAGAAGCATTCCAAATCATCAGTCTTGTGGAATGCTGGTTAATCATCACCTCGATCAGAATTCTTAAGTCTTCCAAAATGGGTTGTTTTTATATTGTTGTTACAGCATAAATCATTCTCTGGGTTCTGTCTACTCCACTCTGCATCAGTTCAAAGAAAGTTTCAAGCGGCACCTTGACACATATGTGTAGATTTCTACTCACACTCTCTGATTATGAGGTTGCTCCTTATTCCTCCTCATCTCTCTTCTATCTCTCCACCAACACCTTTCCTTTCTTAAGATTGTCAAAAGATAATAAAAGATATTCCCAGGCTCTCCATCATATTTGACTAATTCTATGACCTCTGCTAATATTAAAGTTTTTGGGAGGTGCTTGAACTACCCTTCCATTAGAAAACAAGAACTCCAATTTTATGATGCCTTTTCTGATTCCTTGCTTTTATTTATCATCTTATGTTTCTCTTTATTCTGATATTTTTGATTTCAAAAGTTTCTAGTCAATTCCTTTCTGAAAGACAAAGTCCGATCATCAGAAATGCTTAGAAATTCTCTCTTTTATATGAAGGTTCTTTTTCCCCCTGTAGAATTATATTCAGTTTTTCTGGTTAAGCAATTCTTGGTTGTGAGCTCATTTCTTTTGGCATTTGGAATATTGTGTTCCATTCTCTTCATTTCTTTAACATAATAGCTGCTAAATCTTGTCTGATCCTGATTATAGTGACTTGGAATTTGAACTATTTTTTTTCTGGCTGCTTGCAGTATTTCTTTTTATTTGACCTAGGTGCTCTGTATTTTGGCTATGATATTCTTGAATGTTTTCATTTTGGAGTTTCTTTCAATGACTTCTTTTTAGTTTCACTTTGCCCTCTGGTTCAAAGATCTGGGAAGTTTTCTTTCACAATTTTTTGAAATATGATAATATGATTTCAAATATTATTTGAAATATGATAGGTTCTTTTTTTGGTCATGGCTTTCATTTAGCTCAGTGGTTCTTAAATTATTCCTTGATATGTTTTCCAGGTCAGTTTTCTATCTGAGACACTGTATACTTTCCCTTATTTTTTCTATCTTTTGACTTTGTTTCATTTCATAGAGTTTATTATTTCATAGAGTTATTAACTTCTATTTCACCCATTTTAATTTTAGAGATTCTGTTAGCTGTGCAAGGTTTTATATCTCTTAAGCTAAACTACTAATTCTCTTTCCAAGTCTCTCCTTCAAAGCTCTCATTTTCTTCCAATTCTTCCCTCTGTCACTCTCATTTCGTTTATATCATTTTAAATCTCATTTAAAAACTCTTACTTCATTTCTTCCAAGACTATTCATTGATCTCTAGGTCAAGCTTTGCTTTTTCTTTGAGGCTTTGCTTGTATGTGTTTCGGCGTTATCTTCCTTTTCTGGGTTTTTGTCTTGAGCATCCCTGGCCTCTAACCATTCTTTCTTGCTTTTCTTCCAATAATCTGCTCTAGGTAACCATGGCATTGATGGTTCAGCTGAGAACTCTGGGGGGCTGAGTCTATGATCTTCCCCTTTTGGAAAAACTCTCCCCTCAGCAACTGTTCTGGAAAATTGGGGCTCTGGGTACTGTCTAAATTATTGGGCCCCTTGGGAGACCCTGTGCTACTGGTCTTGGTAGGGTACTGAGTCCATATTATGCTCAAGGCATATTATACCCAAATCAGAGCTCTAGTTAAGTCCATGTTTCTGGTCCTCCCCAGTGCCACCCCTGTCCCCTGACCCATGCTGCTGTTCCCTAGTTCTTGCCCTTGTCATTTGCATATAAGTTGAATTTATGATCTTCATCAGTACAAATGATCTCCTGTAGTATCTCCTTAAATTTCCCAGACACTTCTCAGTCCAGCATTACTCTTATATCATTATTAGAATAACTGTCAGAGGAGCTGGGCTCTACTCCTTCCTCAAACTCCATTATCCTACCAGATGGCCACAATAATTTAATACTCTTTGGCTAGGTTAATCAATATGTCCAGTGAATCATGCTAAGTGTTTTAGCATTGATTAGGATAACACATTCCATATGCTTATTTTAAACCATCTTTTTATGAGTCCTAAATCTACTTCGTTCAAACTTTAAAGTGTATTCACTGACATTATAGGACTGATTAAAGTTGTCTGTGGTTTTCTCCCTTTTGGGTCATTTTCAGTCATATTCCCTTTTAGTGTTTGTCCTTCCAAATGAAAGAATTCTTACTCTCTTCTCCTACAGACACCTTCCCACATCCTCAAGAATTCCAGTTTTGCTTTTCTGGAGCTTTTCCACCTTCTAGTATATCTTTCTTGAGCCCTGACAGCTAGAACTCCTCTGATTTCTTTTTTTTACCAAATTGCATCCTAGCAGCCTAACAGAGTTCACAGCATTTCAAGGTGCTTCACATCCTCCCAGCAAGACCTGACTAGTTTTATAGTTGGCTTCGGAGGCACAGAAGCCATTTTATTTTTTTATTATTTTAAATTTTTAAAATTTTAAGAAATTCACCTAAGGGGATAGATCAATTCAATTGTAGATATAAAGTCTAGAGTCTAGACTTTGCCCATGACTTTGGTGGTGTATTATCTGTTGCAGCATTCCCATCCTCTGCTGTGTTGCCAGTGCAAACGAACACCCTCTCATCCCACTGAAAATGGTGCCCATCCACAGCTGGAATGATGTTAAGTCATGCAGCTTCCCCTGTTTACTGTTCTATGTCACAGTGGTCTAATTAGTGCTGCCATTCTCAATTATACTACCATGAATGGAGCTGCTTATTAGCAGCAGAGCACAAGTCTAATAATCAAGGGATGGAAAGACCTCATCATCTCACAACCTGTGGCAGAAAGAAAGGAACAGCAATGTTTTCAAATTGATGGACGTGTGAAAAACAAAGATCATCCACGGGGTAAAGCTGCTGCTATTCCCTTAGCTCATTGCATATCTCAGAGAAATAGGAGCTACTGGATTAGCCAAGGAATGCTCAAAAGAAGCTCCCTTTGGTGCCACCAGAATAATTGAGGACTCCTGGGCTGGATGAGTAGATAGGTCCAAATTGCTCCTGCTAAGTGTTCTACTATTGATTCAACTCCAGCGACAATATACAGGTCATTATGTAAGTGGCAAAGAAATACTGCAGCCTGCACCCTTTCACTTCCAGCGTGAAGGAAGCCTTTATTAAACCTATACTTTCAGATTAGGATCCTTGGGAAAACCCATTCCTAGTCAGGCTATTGAGTTCTTCATTTAATGGAGCCATTTCCATTTTTTTAAAAAGAAAAATTGCTTTCCCAATTAATTGTAATAACAAATTTCAACATATATTTTCCAAAATTATAAGCTTCAAATTGTCTCCCTCCCCTTTCTCTTCCTGGTAAGCAATTTGATCTGGGTTATACATGTATTATCATGCAAAACTCACTCCCATATTAATCATTGTTGTCAGAGAATACTCATATAAAACCAAAATCCCAGACTAAAAATAAAAATAAACTAAAGTGAAAAATAGAATGCTTTGGTCTGCATTCTGACTCCAACAGTTCTTTCTTTGGAGGTGGACAGCATTCTTTCTCATAAGTCCTTCAGAATTGTCCTGTGTCATTGTATTGCTGAAAGAAGACAAATCTTTCATAGTTGATCATCCTACAATATTATTGTTATTGTGAACAACATTCACTTGGTTCTCTTATTTCACTCTGCATCAGTTCATGTAGGTTATTCCCAGTTTTTCTGAAATCATCCTCAGCATTTCTAATAGCACAATAATATTCCATCAGTATCATATATCACAATTTGTTCAGCCATTCCCCAACTGATGAGCATCACCTCTGTTTCCAATTCTTTGCCACTAGGAAAAGAGTTGCTATAAATATTTTTGTACTAGTAAGTCCTTTCCCCCTTTTTGTGATCTCTTTGGCATATAGACCCAGTAGTGGTATTATAGGATCAAAGGGCATGCACAGTTTTATAGGCCTTTAGGAAGAGTTCCAAATGGCCTTCCAGAATGGTTGGATCAGTTTGCAGCTCCACTAACAATGTGTCGGTGTCCCAATTTTGTTACCTCTCCTCCAACATTTCTCATATTCCTTTACTGTCATATTGGCCAATCTGATAGGTGTGAGTTAGTACTTCGGAGTTGTTTTGATTTGCTTTTCTCTAATCAAGAGTAATTTAGAACATTTTTCATATGTTTATTGATAGCTCTGATTTCTTCATCTGAAAACTGCTTGCTCATATCTTTTGACCATTTATCAGTTGGGGAGTGACTTGTATTCTTATATATGAATTTTACTTAGTTCTCTATATATTTGAGAAATCAAACATTTTTCAGAGAAATTTACTTCAAAAATATTTTCCCAGTTTGCTGTTTCCCTTCTAATCTTGGTTATGTTGGTTTTGTTTGTACAAAATCTTTTTAATATAACAAAAATTTTCATTTTATATCTTATTATGTTTTCTATTTATTGCTTGGTCATACTTCCCTTCTCTATAGATGTGACAGGTAAACTATTCTATGCTCCCCTAATTTGCTTAGGGAATCACCCTTTATTTCTAAATCACATACCATTTTGACTTTATCATGGTTAGAATATGAGATATTCGTCTATACCTAGTTTCTGTCATACTATTTTCCCTTTTTTTCCCCTAGAAATTTTTATCAGATAGTGAGTTCTTATCCCAAAGCTGGGATATTTAGGTTTATCAAGCCCTAGGTGGCCAAGGTCACTTATCCCTACATCTTGTATATCTAATCTATTCCATTGATCCACCATTCTATTTCTGAGCCAGTACCAGATTGTTTTGATGATTATTGCTTTATAGTACAGTTCGAGACCTGTTAGTGCTAAGCTACCTTCCTTCATATTTATTAGTTCTCTTGATATTTTTGATCTTTTGTTCCTCGAAATAATTTTTTTAACTTTTTCTAGTTTTATAAAATAATTTTTGGTAGTTGGTATAGCTCTAAATAATTAATTTAGGTAGAATTTTCATTTTTAATATATTATCTCAGCCTACCCATAAGCAATTATATTTTTCTAATTGTTCAATTCTGACTTTATTTGTGTAAAAAGTGTTTTGTAATCATGTTTATATAACTCCTGTGCGTGTTCTGGCAAGTATTTTATATTGTTTAGAGTTAATTTAAATGGGATTTCTCTTTCTATCTCTTGCTATTGGACTTTGTTGGTAATATATAGAAATGCTGATGATTTGTGGGGGTTTATTTTGTATCCTACAACTTTGCTAAAGTTATTATTTCAACTAGTTTTTTACTTGATTCTCTAGGACTCTGCAAGTGTACTATCATCTCATCTGCAAAGATTGATAGTTTAGCTTCTTCACTGCCTACTTTAATTCCTTCAATTTTGTTTTCTTCTCTTATTGCTAAAGCTGGCATTTCTGGCACAATATTAAATAAGAGTGGTGATAACGGGCATCCTTGAACATCTTGATCTTACTGGGAAAGCTTCTAGCTTATCCCTATTACAGATGATATTTGCTGATGGTTTTTAGACAAATACCACTTCTCATTTTAAGGAAAGGTCCATTTATTCCTATGCTTTCTAGTGTTTTTAATAGAAATGGGTATTGTATTTTGTTAAAGACTTTTTCTGCATCTATTGAGATAATCATGTGATTTCTATTAGTTTGGTTATTGATATAGTCAACTATGCTAATAGATTTCCCAATATTAAACCAGTCCTGTATTCCTGGTATAAATCCTACCTGTTCATAGAGAATAATCCTTGTGATATATTGCTGTAGTCTCCTTATTAGTATTTTACTTAAAATTTTTGCATCTATGTTCATTAAGGAAATTGGCCTTTAATTTCTTTCTCCATTTTTGCTTTTCTTGGTTTAGGTATCAGCACCATATTTATATAGAATTTGACAGGACTCTTTCACCCACTTTCCCAAATAGTTTATGTAATATTGGGATTAATTGTTCTTTAAATGTTAGATAGATTTTATTTCTGCTTTTCTGCATTTGGTTGTGAAGTTTTTATGCCCCAATACATGGTTAATTTTTGTGTAGGTGCCATGCACTGCTAAGAAGAAAATATATTCATTTCTATTCCCATTCAATTTTCCTCAGAGATCTATTCAATTTAACTTTTCTAAGATTTAATTCACCTCCTTAATTTCTTTCTTGTTTAATTTTTGGTTAGACTTTTCCAGTTCCTCCTATAGACCATTTAATTTCTCCTTTAAAAATTTAGAGGCTATACCATTTGGTATATATATATACATATGTTTAGTATTGATATTACTTCATTGTGGTACCTTTTTATTAAGATGTTAGTTTTGTTCCTTATCTCTTTTAATTAGATCTATTTTTGCTTTAGCTTTGACTGAAATCATAATTGCTAATCCTCCTTTTTTTAACTTCAGATGAAGCGCAATAAATTCTGCTCTAGTCCCTTACCTTTACTCTGTGTCTGTATCCCAGTCTCAAATGTGTTTCTTGTAAATAATATATTATAGGATTCTGGTTTTTAATCCATTTTGCTTTCTGCTTCTGTTTTATGGGTGAATTCATCCCATTCACATTCATGGTTAGAAAAATTAACTGTATATTCCCTTCTATCTTATTTTCCCCTTTTGATCCTGCTCTTTCCTCTTTCATTCTGTCCCTCTTTCATAAGTATTTTGCTTTTAATCATAATCCCCCACTTCTTCCTCCCTTCTGTTCTCCCCTGCCCCCTTATCTTATTCCCCTCCTATTTCTCTACAGGATGAAATAAAATTCTTATACCCAAATAAGTATGGTTGTTATTCCCTTTCTGAGAAAATTCCAATGAGAGTAGGGTTTAAGCATTGCCATCATCCTCCCCTCCACTGTAATAGTTTTTTTGCACTTCTTTAGGTGTGATAATTTATGCTATTTTGCCTATCATTTCCCTTTTCTCTCAGTGTAATCCTTTTTTTCACCCCTTGATTTTTTTTTTTTTTTTTGGGATATCATGTCATCCTAATCAACTTACTTTTGTACCCTCTGCCCATGTATATGCCTTCTAATTGCTCTAATAATGTTAAAAAAATGTTTAACCCTTACCTTCCATCTTAGAATCAACACTATGTATTGGTTCTAAGGCAGAAGAGTGGTAAGGGCTAAGCAATGAGGGTCAAGTGACTTGCCCAAGGTCACGCAGCTAGGAAGTGTCTGAGGTCAGATTTTAACCCAGGACCTCCCGTTTCTGGGCCTGGCTCTCAGTCACCCAGCTGCCCCCAATGTTAAAAATTTTAAGAGATACAAATATCATCTTTCTATATAAGAATATAAACAGTTTGACCTTATTGAATCCCTTAAATTTTTTCTCTTTCTTGTTTACCTTTTTATTCTTCTTTTAAGCCTTATATTTGAACATCAAATTTTCTATTTAAATCTGGCCTTTTCATCAGAAATGCTTAGAAATGTTCTATTTTATTAAATGACCATTTTCCCCACTGAAATGATGTACTTAGTTTTGTTGGGTAGATGATTCTTGGTTGTATACCTATTTCTTAGCTTTCCAGAATATCATATTCCAAGCCTGCTGATCCTTTAATGTAGAAGCTTCTAAATCCTGTATAATCCTGATTTTGGCTCCATGATTTTAGAATGATTTCTTTCTGGCTGCTTGTAATATTTTCTTCTTGGCCTGGGAGCTCTTGAATTTGGCTCTAATATTCCTGGGAGTTGTCATTTGGGAATTTATTTCAGAAGGTGATTAGTGGATTCTTTTAATTTCCATTTTACACTCAGTTCTACTCTAGTTCTGAATTTCTGCAAGTTTCAGTTCTGGCAAGGTGGCATGATGACCTGTGGGCTGCGAGTTCTAAAAGCCACCTCCAGATGCTGATTTAGTCTCCTTTAGGGTCTGCTGATGTCTTGAAGGGCTCAGAGCACTGTGAGCTACTTTATGCTGGGGCTTAGGGCCTCATCTTCGGCTTGGGCAGGGGTTTAGGGCTTCATTCTGGGCTTACACTGACCAGGCACTCTCTGAACTGCCTTATGCTGTTCACAGCTTCATTGGGGCCTCATTGCAGGCTTGGACAGGGGCTATTGGCCTCTTCTTAGGCTTGCATAGGTCAGGAGATTGGGGTGTCACTGTAGACTTGTGTTAGGGCTTGGAACTTCAAGCAGTGGAAATCGGGTGCTCAGATATTGGCTTAGGTGGGATCTCAGTGTCTCAAAGTTGACTTGGGCCTAGGTTCAGAACCTGGAGCAGGTTGGCAGGGTAGTGGTTGATGTTGGCTTGCATTGGTACTCGTTGGAATGACCTGACTATGGACTACATGGTTGTAGCCTCATGCTAGTGAAACAGACCCTACCTACCTTCCAAGCTGTTTTCTCCAGGAAAATTGCTTCTCTCCTCATTTGTTCTGTCACTCCACTATTGTTTTGAAGCATTATTTTAAGGCTGGTTGGAGAGGATTCTCAGAGAGGTTCAAGCTTTCCATGCCTCTACTCTGCCATCTTGATTTTGCCTCCCACCATTTCCATTTAACATACCATTATGTCATCAATATGGACTCACTTATTTTAATTCAAGTTAAGGACAATTATTCCTGTGAAATGACCATTATTTGCCCCATGTATGTCCCTTACAGTTATTAAGAAGGACCATTTATGAAACTAGGCAGGGAAACCAAGTAACATATAGTCTTTTTTTTTTTAACACACCTTCTGTCTTAGAATCAACATTAAGTATTGGTTCCAAGGCAGAAGAGTGGTAAGAGCACCCAGGGTCACACAGCCAGGAGGTGTCTGAGGCCTGAATTGAACCCAGGACCTCCTGTCTCTAGACCTAGATCTCAATCCACTGACCCACCTAGCTGCCCCAACATATAGTCTTCTGCCACCAAAGGAATGCCAAGGTAAAACATGTTGACTTATAAATACACAAGTATTCATAGCAAAGTTTTTGTGGCAAGAGAAAACTAGAAAAAAAGTGGATGTCCATTCATTGGGGAAGAGATGAACAAACTGTGGCAAAATGAATGCAACATGCTACAAGAAACAATAAATATGAAGAATTCAAAGACATATGGGAAGATTTATATGAACTGGTGCAGAGTCCCGCAGAACAAATCAATCTACACACTGACTCTAACCATTGGAGGCAGTGTGGTGCATGGGAACAGGGCCAGTTCTGAAACCAAAGGAACTGAGTTCTGGCCCCAGCTTTGCAACCTCTTACTTATGGGATAAAGAGCAAATTATTTAACCCCTCTGAGCCTTTGCTTCCTTTACGGAATTGAGAGGGTTGGCCTAGATCACCTCTAAGGTCCCTTCCAGCTTTAAGTCTATAATCTTATAATCCCAATGCAAATGAAAAAAAGCACAACATCAAGATGAAACGGTTCAATTATAATGAGAAGAAACAATGAAATATACCTTTCTCCTTTCTCTAGAGAAGTAGGAGAATTTACATAGAGAATGCAGCTTAACTCTTGTTCTTTGTTACAATGGAAGGTTACAATGAAAGGTGAGGATGGAAGGACAGAAGAGTATTTCTGAAAATAACTGTGATGTAAACACAAAAGGCTTGAAAAACCCCTGGAGGTCCCAGAGAAGAGGTGATTAAATATATTTCCTTAAAGAAGAGAGGTGGGCGAACTCCCAGGTGTTTAATAAATGCTTGCTGAATGATTGATTGATTAGTGGAAACTGGCTCAGAAAATGTTGCTTAGATGAGGCTGCTGCTAGTGGTATATTTATTGAAAGGCTACCTTCCTATAAACCCTTCACAGCACAGAAATTCTGCCTCTTTTGAAGTAACAAGTGCCTTTCCAGAGTCATAGAGTTCTAGAGATGAAGTCATCTTCAAAAGACCATTTCAGGGGCTTCCTGGTTAAGATGGCGGCAGAGTAAAAAGCAGTTCTTAACCTCTCCTGACCAAAACACACAAGACTCCTGAAGGGGACATAAAAACAAGTCCAGACGAACGGAGGAACCCCACAACAGGGCGCAGCGTGGAAGGTACGTGGAATCGGGGCATTTCTGTGCTATAAAGGGGTGAAACAGCTCTCACTAAATCGCGGGCTGAGCAACCACCCCACCCTCACCCCTACCACACACACCACCTATAACGCCAAAGCCAGTTAAAAAGAAATAGAGCAAGTTTGGGGCACCCATCGAGTCATTGGCAGCTCCAGGGCCTGTTCCTGAGAGCAGCAAGATTTGGGACCCCCAAAAAGCCAAAGAATGCACGCGAACTCTGAGCGAGGGAGCGATGGAGGCGTGGGGGGAGGCAGACACAGCCACAAGCTAAAGCTCTGAAACCCTGAGTGGGGAACCAGCGTGGACAGGTATACGACTGTGGAAGTAGCACCCTAAGACTTGTAAAGGAACCTACAGCAGAGGATCAAGCAAGGGGGTCCACCAGGGGGCTTGACCTTGGAAAAAACCAGAACTCAGACCTCAGGAGCCAAAAGACCGCGGACAGACCCTGAGCGCGAGGATAAAGCTGAGAAGCTGCTGGGCTAATGATGCCTACCCAGACTCAGGAAGTTCAGAAGAGAAAGATAAACAACAAGAAAAAGAATTCTTTAACACTCGACAACTTTTACACAGAGAAAATCCAGACAACTGAGCAAAGAGAGGAGGAGAACAAACAAGCATCCGGACCCTCCTCAAATAAGGAAAACGGGTCACAAGCTATGGAAGAGTTCAAAACTGAGATTCTGAGGAAGATGGAAGAGATCTGGCAAGAAAATAACAGTTTAAAAGGTAGAATCTTGCAATTGGAAAGTGAGGCTCAGAAATCAAATGAACTGATAAGCAAATTGAACCAGATTGAAAAAGAAAACCAAAAGATCATAGCTGAAAACAAAAAGTTTAGAGCCGAAAACCAGTCCCTAAAGGCTAGAATTGAGCAATTAGAAGCTAATGATCTCTCAAGACAACAAGAACAAATAAAACAAAGTCAAAAGACTGAAAAAATAGAAGGAAATATGAAATATCTCAATGAGAAAGTGACAGACCAAGAAAACCGGTCTAGAAGAGACAATTTGAGAATAATTGGTCTTCCAGAAAAACCAGAAATTAATAGAAACCTGGATTCCATACTAAAAGAAATTATTCAGCAAAATTGCCCTGAAGTCCTACAACAAGAGGGCAATATAGACATTGAAAGGATTCATAGAACACCCACAATATTCGATCCAGATAAGAAAACGGCCAGAAATATAATTGCCAAATTCAAGAGCTTTCAAGCAAAAGAAAAAAATCTTACAAGAAGCCAAAAAGAGACAATTCAAATATCAAGGAGCACCAATCAGGATCACACAGGATCTGGCAGCCTCCACACTAAAAGACCGTAAGGCTTGGAATACAATATTCAGAAAGGCAGGAGAGCTGGGCCTGCAACCATGGATCAACTACCCATCAAAATTGACTATATATTTCCAGGGGAAAGTATGGGCATTCAACAAAATTGAAGAATTCCAAGTATTTGCACAGAAAAGACCAGGGCTAAATGGAAAGTTTGATATCCAACCACAAAAATCGAGAGAAACATGAAAAGGTAAATAAGAAACAGAGGGGAAAGAAAGAAAACTTATAATTTTTAAATTTACCTTTTTAAGGGCCTCAGTGAGATCTAATTATCTGTATTCCTATGTAGAGAAATGTTATGTATAATTCTATGTAGTGAACTCTATTCACTATTATAGTAATCAGAAGAATAATTCACAGGGTGAGGGTGGAACACTAAATAATCTAAGATGACATGGGGGATGGGAAAGAGGGGGTGAATAGCAGGGGACACCAAGAGAAACTTGAGTGAATAAGAAAATAGGATATTCTATTACACACAAAGAGGGCATGGGAGGGAGAGGGGACAAATACTATTATAAGAAGGAGAGGAAGAGAGCATTAAGAGGTAATAATCAAACTTTACTCTCAGTGTAATCAACCCAGAGAGGGAAGAGTAGCTATACTATCCATTGGGACATAAAACTCTTATCTAACCCTTCTGAGAAAGTCAGAAGGGATAAATCAAGGGAAACAGGGGAGTGGGGAGGTCAAAAAAAGGGAGGGGAGAAGAAGGAGGAGGGAATTCATAAGGCTGTTAAAAACAAAAAGGGGGGGGGAAATAGGGGGGGGGGTAGAAAGGGAAGTTAATCAAGGGAGGGGATAAGGGATAGTGGCTTAATAGCAAACCATTGGTTTAAAAGGAAACAGTATAAGAAAAAGGGGGTAGGAATAGAGGAGGATACGAAAATGTCAGCAAATGCACAATTGATGATTATAACTCTGAATGTGAATGGGATGAACTCGCCCTTAAAACGGAAGCAAATAGCAGAGTGGATTAGAAACCAAAATCCTACCATATGTTGTCTACAAGAAACACATATGAGACGGGTGGACATACACAAGTTTAAGGTTCAGGTCTTGAGCAAAATCTTTTGGGCATCAAATGAGGAAAAGAAGGCAGGAGTGGCTATTATGATTTCTGACAAAGCCAAAGTAAAAATAGATATGATTAAAAAAGACAGGGAAGGTCATTACATCCTGATTAAAGGCAGTATAAACAATGAGGAAATAACACTGCTCAATATATATGCACCAAGTGGCATAGCATCCAAATTCATAAAGGAGAAACTGGCAGAGCTCAAGAAGGAAATAGATAGTAAAACCATAGTAGTGGGAGATCTAAATATTCCTCTTTCAGATCTAGATAAGTCAAACCGAAAAATAAATAAGAAAGAGGTAAGAGAGGTGAATGAAGTCCTAGAAAAATTAGATTTAATTGATATGTGGAGAAAAATAAATAGAGCCAAAAAGGAATACACCTTCTTTTCAGCTGCACATGGCACATTCACAAAGATTGACCATGTTATAGGGCATAGAATCATTGCAAACAAATGCAAACGAGCAGAAATAATAAATGTAATCTTCTCAGATCATAATGCAATAAAAATAATAATTAGTAAGGGCACCTGGACAGGAAAATCAAAAACTAATTGGAAATTAAATAATATGATTCTCCAAAACCAATTTGTCAAAGAAGGAATCATAGAAACAATCAATAATTTCATTGAAGAAAATGACAATGATGAGACATCCTACCAAACTCTGTGGGATGCGGCCAAGGCAGTACTCAGGGGGGAATTTATATCCTTGAGTGCATATATTAACAAATTAAGGAGGGCAGAGATTAATGAATTGGGCATGCAACTCAAAAAATTAGAAAGCGAGCAAATTAAAAATCCCCAGATGGAAACTAAATTAGAAATACTAAAAATCAAGAGAGAAATTAATAAAATCGAAAGTAAAAGAACTATTGAATTAATAAATAAGACTAGAAGCTGGTACTTTGAAAAAACAGATAAAATAGACAAAGTACTAGTCAATCTAATAAAAAAAAGGAAAGAAGAAAACCAAATTGACAGTATCAAAGATGAAAAGGGAGACCTCACCTCTAATGAAGAGGAAATTAAGGCAATCATTAAAAACTATTTTGCCCAATTATATGGCAATAAATATAACAATTTAGGAGATATGGATGAATATCTACAAAAATATAAACTGCCTAGATTAACAGCAGAAGAAATAGAATACCTAAATAATCCCATATCAGAAAAAGAAATTGAACAAGCCATCAAAGAACTCCCTAAGAAAAAATCGCCAGGGCCTGATGGATTCACAAGTGAATTCTATCAGACATTCAAAGAACAACTAATCCCAATACTATACAAATTATTTGATATGATAAGCAAAGAAGGAGTCCTACCAAATTCCTTTTATGACACAAATATGGTACTGATTCCAAAGCCAGGGAGATCAAAAACAGAGAAAGAAAACTACAGACCAATCTCCTTAATTTTTTTTTTTTTTTTTATCTTAAATAGAATACTAGCAAAGAGGCTCTAGCAAGTAATTAAGAAGATCATCCACCATGATCAGGTGGGATTTATACCAGGAATGCAAGGATGGTTCAACATTAGGAAAACCATCCACATAATTGACCATATCAACAGTCTAACAAACAAAAATCACACGATCATCTCAATAGATGCTGAAAAAGCCTTTGACAAAATACAGCATCCATTCCTATTGAAAACACTGAAAAGTATAGGAATAGAAGGACCTTTCCTAAAAATAATAAACAGTATATACCTAAAACCATCAACAAGCATCATATGCAATGGGGATAAATTAGAAGCCTTCCCAATAAGATCAGGAGTAAAACAAAGATGCCCATTATCACCTCTATTATTCAACATAGTACTAGAAACACTA
>NC_058131.1:95672526-95672833 GCF_016433145.1 Gracilinanus agilis
TATCTACCAAAACAAACACAGCAATTATATGAAAACAACTACAAAACAGTTTCCAAACAAATAAAACTGGATTTAAACAATTGGAAAGCCATTGATTGCTCATGGGTAGGGCAAGCTAACATAATAAAAATGACAATTCTACCCAAATTAATTTACCTATTTAGTGCCATACCTATCAAGCTACCAAAAAACTTCTTTGCTGAATTAGAAAAAACTATAACAAATTTCATTTGGAATAACAAAAGATCAAAAATATCAAGGGAAATAATGAAAAAAAAATGTGAAGGAAGGGGGCCTAGCAGTACCA
>NC_058131.1:95675641-95683599 GCF_016433145.1 Gracilinanus agilis
GGGGGGTGAAGGGGAAAGTAGGAGCATGAATCATGTAACCATGTTAAAAATGATTATTAATAAATGTTTAAATTAAAAAAAAAAGACCATTTCATAGGCGCAGCTAAGTAGCACATGGGAGAGAGCCTCAGGACTGGAGTTGGGATGACGTGTGTTCAAATCTGGCCTCAGACACCTCTTAGATGTGTGACTTTGAACAAATCATCTAATCTCCATTGCTTAGCCCTCACTGTTCTGTCTTAGAAGTGATACTAAGAAGATAAGGTTTATAAAAAAAAAAGATTTAATGCATCTTCTACCATCAGATCACCCAAACTAAGCTAAGTAGATAAGAATATTCTCAAATTTAAAATTTAAAATGTTGAGTCAGTATCTAACAGGGGACAAAATTTTTTTTGTTTAATTGATTAATTAAGAAAATTTTTCCATGGTTACATGATTCATGTTCTTTCTTTCCCCTCCTCCTACCCCTCCCATAAACAATGAGCAGTTCCACTGGGATTACATGTGTCATTGATCAAGATCTATTTCCATATTATTAATATTTGCACGAGGGTGATCGTTTAGAGTCTATGTCCCCAAACATATCCCCATCGAACCATGTGATCAAGCAGTTGCTTTTCTTTTCTGTTTCTCCTCCTACAGTTCTTTCTCTGGATGTGGATAGTGTTCTTTCTCATAAGTCTAACAGGGGACAATATTAACTATGCTATGCCAGGTTGCACAGTGGAGAGAGTGCCTGACCTGGAATCAAGAAAACTCATCTTCAGGACTTCAAATCTGAACATAAATTAGCTTATGTGACCCTGGGCAAGTCATTTAATCATATTTCCTCTGTAAAATGAGCTGAAGAAGGAAATGGCAAGCCACTCCAGTAGCTTTGCCAAGAAAAACCCCAAACAGGGTCATGAAAAATGGAACACGACTAAACAACAGCCTTTCATGGGTAAGACATGTTGATTTCAAGGAAGAAGAGGTTGGAAAAAAGAGTAGAAGGCTGTAGGAATGGAAAATTTACTAGGCTCCCTGGGAAGAGTGGAACAGTGTGAATGGAGTTTGTGGCAGGCATCTAACCTTGAATACCGGTGACTAATTTTTATACAAACAAGTTCTATTCTCAGACTCTGAGAAGAGTAGAAGGAATGATGATGTTGTGAAAATTCCTGTAAAGGCACTCTTTGAAGTGACTCAGGGGGAGAAAAAACAGAGGGTCAGATCCAACATCTTTCCTCTGTGTCTACCACAAGATATGCCAAAGTGGAATCTCTGAGATTCTGCTCTGTATCAGGCAGTAGTTTAAGGTTCATTTAATAAGGCTCAAATGAAACAGAACAACTCCTCTACCTCCACCCTGGTTTACGAATGCAGGGATGGGGTCTATTTCCCCTACACCGACAGGAGGCTTAATCATTTTACCAGAGTCCCTAGGGAACTTTTTGCCTGGCATCTTTATGAACATCAGATGCCAAGTACATGCCAGCCCTCGGTTATATGTTTATTCTCAAAGACTTACATAAAAAGCTCCAATAGCCAATCTATAAAGCACATCTCAGAATTTAAAAGGAAACATGATAAGCCGCTGCATTCTGATGCTTGAAGAGTGCCTGTGTGTTTTACTCATTAAACAAAATGACCTGTGCTGATGCCATTTGGTACAGAAACAAATTATTATTGAGATCTGAGGTTCTCTTTGTTACAATGAAATCTGAGTAGGATTTCTCTCCCATTTCACTATTCCTTTTGACATGAAAAGTCCCAGAGGGTTGGAGATTGCTGGTCCCAGATCTGGATCTAGTCAAATTCCATTATGGCAGAATACACTGAATCAAAGATAATTGACCTCTATTTACTGCACTCTCAAGGCTGCAAGACTACGCTAAGCTTCTGGAAATATAGAATCCTTCACTGATTTCAGAGAGCTTAGGAGCACAAGGCAGGGCTAAATAATAATACAGTTAGTAGCAATCCTAGATATTGCTTCCTGTTTTTGCCTTTGTTTTCCCCCCTATTACAGTGCCTTGCACAGAGAGGGTACACCTTTGATGCCAATAAAAGTGGAGGTTTGCTACTATGGATATGAACATGAGACTATTTTGGAATATGTGTAGGGACTTATATGGGAAGGTATTCTAGGAAGAGGGACTGCTGGGAACAATCACATGGATATAGGATTGGTTTGGTGGATAACAAGCAGAAATCAAGTTTGGATGCTGTAGGAAGTGGGCCAAAGTAAGACTGGTAAAGAAAGTTGAAAAGGGAGAATGGCCTTAAGACTGCAGAAAACTCCAAATGCTCGACTAACTTGATCTTATTAACGGCCATCCTGTTACAAAAACCAAAACCACCTCCATTACCAAAATCAAAACCAAATGAAAGAACATCAGGATAACAAAAAGATATTCTAGTCTTTCATTAGTCCCCTTAATTTGGGGGAGAAGTGGCTAGTCAAAAAGTCTAAGTGAAAAAGCGATGGTGGGGAGTGTTAATGAATTGCAAATTCAAAAAGAGTCGACAGTAAGAAGTAAAGCTATATGCTTCCTACTCCAGGGATTCTTGCCTACTACTCTATTGTGCACATGATAATCATCTTCCTGGGAAAAGTAAGAAAAGAACAAGGTATGAATTAGAATACAACTGGCTTGCAGGATGAGAACCAGGAACCCAAAGGGGACAAAAATCCAAGGGGCCGAGAGGGGAGATTCAGACTGGGAAGATGAATATCACATTAGGAGATAAAATATTAGGACTGTCAATGAGTTGTCTAATTCAATCCGTACCCTGAATTTCCAGCCCTTTTTGTCATGTTATATTTGAGACATTTCAGGACCTTTGCCCCAAAACATAGACTTAGCTCAATAGACTGAGGTCCTTTCTTGTCCCCTTTTGGGTTGGGGGGGGGACTATGGATAAATGGACACTATTTTATAGGTATCATATTTATTTGGAAGATGGAAAGCTGTGACCCCATGGACCACAGCAGGTCAATACCATCCATGGGTTTTTCTTGGCAAAGATACTAGAGTGGTTTGCCAGTTCCTCCTCCACTGTATTTAGACAAACAGAGGTTAAGTGACTTGCCAAGGTTACATGGGCCAGGGAGTTGCTGAGGCCAAGTTTGCACTCAGGTCTTCCTGACTCCAGGCCCAAGTGCCTGGTGCATAGTAGGTACTCAATAAATTCGCATTCCCTACTTTCTCCCTCCCAGTAGACAAAAGGATATTAAAGATGGGCCACCACCCTCTGATTCAGTGTGTCTTGAAATGCCAAATCATGAATTTTTTGGAACATTTTAATGGTTATTACATAAAACAAACAATATAACCTGGCATTCATACAAATCATACCTAATCTGAAGAAGGGCATCTTCCATTTGTTGACCCTCCATATCTATTCTGTGTTGTAAAGCCCCTGAAAGTTCAATTTGGTAATTAACACTGCCTTTACAAATAGGTATATCAGTAGATAAGAAAATAAGGAAGGTAATAGTCCCAAGTGGTGACATTCAGGGCTATATAGTCAAAATTTCCTACTTTTATTTTTAACAAATAGTACTAAAAATGCTAGTGGAAGAGGTCAAAGACCAGACTAATCTTTTTTTTTTTTTTTTGCTTCTTCTAAATGAGGTCATTTTCTTTGGCCAAGTCAATAAGTAGGTCCAACAGGCTGAATGTCCTAGAATTAGTTTGATCACATAATTAATTGTATGGTTCATGCGGATGTTACTATCCTGCCTTAGAGTCTTTTCCTTCTCTCCCATTAGTCTATGAACTCATCAAGGGCAGAGACTATTTTTTGCTTCTCTTTCTATCCCGGGTGCTTAGCACAGTGCCTGGCACAAAGGAAGCACATGATAAATGCTTAATGACTGACTAACCTTAGCTGTGCTAATCAGTCCCTGGTAGTACAGATTACTGGAAAGGGAGAGAGTTCTGGCTCAGGGTTAATGGCTTAGGAATATGACTGGATATATATTCTAGGCAATGCATTTAGCAGCACTCTGAGCAGCATATGACCTTTCCTGATTCCTAAGAGACAAATTAATCAGTCAGTTAACCAATCCACAACATTCCTGGGACAAAGTGAGAGTGGGCCATATTCAGTCTAAGGAACTTACAGTGTTTTCCCATTTGAATCTGCAGGTTCTTGGCCTCCTGGGACACCAGTCTGGACTAAGTGGATGCTTGTTGATTGTTTCTAATACCATCAAGCAGCACATGGTTACTATAATATTTGCTTTTGTTTGGAGAACTTTTATAGAAAATTGGATCTAAAGGCACCATGTAGAGCAGTGACGTTTTTTTGTTGCATTTACCATCATGTCTTTGTAATGTTTGTATAGTTGATATGGATGCTCATGGCTTTTTTTAATTGGAAGATCCTGGTAACCTGTGGTGTTGTTTGTTTGTTTTTTTCTCTTGTGACTGGGTTTCCCCCCTATGTCTTTCTCACTATGCCCAGATTAAACTTAACCTGCAAACTCCTTAATGTGGTCTATGGGGAACATCAATAAACACTTTAACTTCCAAAAAAAATAATGTTCATGGGTGACTCTACTTGGGTGAAACCCTGTTCCTGAGTAGCAAGGAGTAAGCTGAAACCAGTTCCTCGATCTGATCCAGCCATTTCTTTCATGCAAAGCACTTTGTAATCCTCAAGGTGCTAGAAAAATATGAGTTATGCTCCCAGAAGGCAGGCTGAGAGAGCACGAAAGAGTCCATCACTACTTTGGCAGAGAACACAGGAACTGGTATTCCGAGGCAGGGTTCTTTCTCGTCCCTTTCAATCAGGGAAGCTGGGGCAAGCAAGCCAAAATACCTAATCCAACTTTAGCCATCTTCGTAGAAGTTCCTAGAATCAGGGAGGTGATAGGGAGGAATGCTGCCCTGGTTCATATGATCACATATGAAATTTTGTGCGCATTTCTGAAAGTCACATTTTAGGAAGGACGATGGAATATTGGAACACATCCAAGAGGCTGACTAGGACAAGGAGACACAAAACCACATCGTACAAACATGATCCACCCTGATGGTCCACTCATGTGAAATTCAGATTGCATAAAGTCATGCCAGTTATCTCCAAGTATATTAAGGAAATATCATGGAGAAATAGGGTGAAAACTGTTTTGATTGGCCCCAGAAAATAAACTAGGACAAATGGGCAAAGCTGAGAGATACAAAGAAGAAAACTTCCTATTAAATTAGTCCCAATCGAAAGAGAAATGGGCTGCCATTGGAGAATGAATGGTCACTAATGGATGGTTTATCAGGCAGAAGCCAGATTAGGCAGATCTACGTGACCTCTGAAGTCTCATCACTCAAGTTCTCCAATTATGTGAATAATTGCCATTTGTTCCAGGAATAGTATCATTCTAGGCCTGCTACTGTGCTACCTGGCTGCCCCAAATTTTCAAATGTGGAATTTATAGCTATCCTAGGCAGCTAGATGGCTCAATAAATTAGGCCTAGAATCAAAAGATCTAAATGCAGATACTTCCTAGATGGACAAGTCAATCAACCTCTGTTTGCTTTAATCCACTAGAGAAGGAAATAGTAAACTACTCCAGTATCTTTGCCAAGAAAACCCCATGAAGGGGGCAGCTGGGTAGCTCAGTGGATTGAGAGCCAGGCCTAGAGATGAGAGGTTCTAGGTTCAAATCTGACCTCAGACACTTCCCAGCTGTATGACCCTGGGCAAGTCACTTGACCCCCATTGCCTACCCTTACCACTCTTCTGCCTTGGAGCCAGTACAAAGTATTGATTCCAAGATGGAAGGTAAGGGTTTTAAAAAAAAAAAGAAAAGAAAAGAAAACCCCATGAATAGTGTTGGTGAGCTATGGCCCAGGGGGTCACAGAGTCAGACACAACTGCACACAACTATCCTATTAGAGCCAATCAGAATGTTATCACTGGAAGGGACCCTAAGATAGTTCATATCCTTCCCAACTCTGTTTTATAAATGGGGAAAACTAAAGCTAGGGAACTTAACTGACTTGCCTAAGCCCACACAGAAAGATAATGCTTGAAACAAAATTTATGACTTCTCCACTGTACTATATTGCCCTTTTATTTATACCAAAGAGACAATGGGTTAGGATAACCTCTACATGTAAGGAAATATAGTCATCAGAAAGTGAAACTTTTTTTTGAAAAAAAATGTTTTTTATATCTAATAACAATTGAAATGATTGAAACTAACTTTCTTTTTTAAAAAATCTTTTTAAAAAAAAAAAAGTATAGACTCAATTCTGTTTCTCATTTGAAAGCTCTCAGGACTGGGAAATTCAATAGCTGGTAATTAAATCTGATCAGACTTCAAGCTTTATGCACCAAGATTCATGAGACTATATTAATAACAAGATGTTTGCATATGCTCTTGTCAAAAATACAATTAGGAATCTAAAACTAAAACTTTTTCACACAATTACCATCTGGTTATTTCCTGTGTTGGCATTAACTGTCAGGATGGGTTTTATAATCTGATTGCAGCTATACATATTTTTTAAATGTCACTAGTATATTTCTGACCTCTCCAAGACCTTTGATATTTTTAGGCATTTCTAATTGCCTACAATTGGACTTTAAAGGATCATCTTTTGGCAAAGAACCACAAGATTTAGGTACTGGTCTTTGGCAGGGTCAGAGATTGAGTTTTTTCATAGGACAAAGCAAATTTAACAGTAAGATTGCGTCTACTTTAAAAGAGATTTTTGTTTGATGGCCTATCATATATGTTGAAGGGGTGTGTGTGTGTGTGTGTATACATATATATTCTCATGTATTTATATGAAAATTTTAGAGTGGTCTACTATGTATGTATACACATGAGAATTTTAGAATGATCTGTATGTGTGTGTATTGCATATATATAGGCAGCTAGGTGGTATAGGTATAGAGAACTAGACTTGGTATCAGAAAGACCTGAGTTCAAATCCAGTCTCAGAAACTTCCTAGGTGTGTGATCTTGGGCAAGTCCTTTAACTTCTGTTTGCCACTGGAGAAGGAAATAGCAAACTGCTCCAGTATCTTTGCCAGGAAAACTCATCGGGCAGAGATCCAGGAGGTCATGAAGAGTCAGACATGATGGAACCAAGTGAACAGCAACAATTTATACAGAATTCTACATATATGTGTATATGTATTTATTTATGTACATATACATAAAAATGCAGCTCAGTCCAGATCATTTTAAGATTCTCCTTCTTCCTGCTGAATTATTCATATTAAATCCTTTCATTTGGAATACTTAAAGTAGAACGATCCTTGAAAGGTCAAATGGTCCATCTCTACTTAGCCCAAATAGTGTCAACTTTCAATTATCCACATTAGTAGAGTTGAATCTTAATTTGGTTCATTCTGAATGGCAAATAATCTGGAAAAGTGTTTCATTTGTAATACATTATAAGATATTTTGGGCAGGAGATTTGCCTTCCTAATTATGTTTTGCTTTTACTGATATTAAAACTAATTTGAATTCTCTGAGCAGACTTTTCTTGGTAATATAAGATGATGGTGGTTGCGCTGGTCTGATGAGGAAGGGAAAAAACTCTCCGTCCAGGGGGCAGGGAAGCTATATGGCTCTGTACCACCATCTTCTCCTGCAAAGAGTTTCTACATTACTTCCCATGAGCCTTCCCCAAATGGTTTTGTTACTTTGTCATTATATCAGTCAATGGCATTGATGATCTTTATTAGCAGCACTCCACTCTCCACTCTAGTACAGTGGTTTTAGGTTAAAGAAGAAATAAATGGATAAATGAATGGGAGTCAGAGATGTCAGTCTGAAACCCAGTTTCACTGCTCACTACCTGGGTGACATGGGCAAGTCACTTCACCTCAAATGGCCCTTGGTTTCCTGAATCTGTAAACTGGGGAGTTGAGTGAGATGATCTCTCTCTCTCTCTCTCTCTCTCTCTCTCTCCCTCTCTCTCTCTCTCTCTCTCTCTCTCTCTCTCTCT